>NW_022680792.1:0-67186 GCF_009764315.1 Trachypithecus francoisi
GTCCACCATGGATCCTACGTTGTATTGTCCATTAATTTTAATGTCCTAAAATTTTAATAACCCGAAAGGGTCACCATTTTAGATGGAACTATACCAGGAGATTCCTCTAAGGCCAAGAGCATCCAGCTGCTCCCCTGAGAGACTCTATCCTCTACCTCAGGCTGTCCTTGGGGATGAGATGACCCCGGGGCTGATACTCACTAGACCCTCCAATAGACATGGCCACAGCGGGTATCCTGGGTCATCCCCACAGTTCTAAAATGCCAGGACTAGGAAAAGACAGGAGGGTGGCTGGGGACACAACACCCTGTAAAGTTTTCACAGGGGACCTCACCTAAAGACATTTTGGTAATATGTACACTTAGGAAAGATGAAAAGAAGAGAGGCACAAAGTTTTTTTTACAGTAGAGTGTCAGATGATTTATTTTCCGCTTTCCTCTCACGTAAAATGTTTGGAAACAGAAAAATATTTTGGCCAAGGTGGCTCATGCCTGTATTCCCAGCGCTTTAGGAGGCTGAGACGGGCGATCAGTTAAGGTCAGGAGTTCGAAACCAACATAGCCAACATGGCAAAACCCTGTCTCTACTAATAACACAAAACTTAGCTGGACGTGGTGGTGGGCGCCTATAAGCCCAGCTACTTGGGAGGCTGAGGCAGGAGAATCGCTTGAACCCGGGAGTCAGAGGTTGCAGTGAGCTGAGACTGCGCCATTGCACTCCAGCCTGGTGACAAGGTGAGACTCCTTTAAAAAATATATATATATATAATATACATTTAAAATTATTACATGTAGATAGCATTTGAAGTCATGGGACTGACTGTAGGTAGAAACAAGAGAAGGCAAGGAAAGTTTTTATATTTATATATAATTATATAAAATTAATATACATAATCATAATATGTAAATATATCATATAGGCCGAGCACAGTGGCTTACACCTGTAATCCCAGCAATTTGGGAGGCCGAGGTGGGCAGATGACCTGAGGTCAGGAGTTTGAGACTAGCCTGACCAACATGGAAAAACCAAATCTCCACTAAAGATACAAAAATTAGCCAGGCGTGGTGGTACGTGCCTGTAATCCCAGCTACTCAGGAGACTGAGGCAGGAAAATCACTTGAACCCGGGAGGTGGAGGTTGCAGTGAGCCCAGATTGTGTCATTGCACTCCAGCCTGGGTGACAAGGGTTAAACTCCATCTCAAAATAAATAAATAAATAAAACAAGAAATATATATTTATGCCTAAATATATAATTATAATACATAAATGTGTATATATATACATTTATTATAAATTTATTAATACATGAAATATATTTATTTCTGAGACAGGGTCTGGCTCTGTCACCCAGGCTGGAGTGCAGTGGCACTATCATAGCTCATTGGAGCCTTGAACAGATGGCTCAAGGGATCCTCCCATCTCAGCCTCCTGAGTGGCTAGGATTGCATGCACACACCACCATGCCTAGCTAATTTTAAAATTTTTTGTGGAGACAGGATCTTCCTTTTTTGCCTAAGCTGGTCTTGAACTCCTGGGCTCAAGTGATCTTCCTGCCTCAGGCTTCCAATGTGTTAGACGTGGGCCACTGCATCTGGTCTAATGCATTTTTTAATTTGCGCTTTTATATCATTTAGTATTTTTAAGCACTGAATGTGTTGAACAACCAACTTGCAGAATTCCGGAACAATGGACCGTCAGCTGTCATGTCCTGGTTCAAATCGTCCCAGCACACCACGGCTAGAAACCTTTCAGCCAACTTCCACTTATGTCTCCCGGGGCAGGACAATGTCACTTGGCCAATCCCCACTAAGAGGGACTCTGGAAAGGCAAGAAACTATTCTGTTCTCTATAATGGAACGTGACCAGGGAGAAGGCAGCTGGGAGGGCCAGCTGGGCCCTCCAACCAGCAGCGTCCACCATTGACCAACTGCCCTAGAGCTACACCGTGCTGGGCATTTGGGGCACTGTTATGAGCAAGAGTTTCCATTTTTCTTCTCATGGGACCTTCACACTAGTGGCAAGAGACTTTTTTTTTTTTGAGACAGAGTTTTGTTCTTGTCACTCAGGCTGGAGTGCAATGGTGTAATCTCGGCTCACTGCAACCTCTGCCTCCTGAATTCAAGCAATTCTCCTGCCTCAGCCTTCCGAGTAGCTGGGATTACAGGTATGCACCACCACGTCTAGCTAATTTCTGTATTTTTAGTAGAGATGGGGTTTCACCATGTTGGCCAGGCTGGTCTGGAACTCCTGAGCCACTGCACCCAGTCAAGAGGGAGATTTTAAATCAATAAGTATAATTGTGATGAATGCCAGAAAGAAGAATGTGTGTGATGGGGAGGGGACCTAAGTTATTGCCCCATATTTTAACACTTTCATAGGCAATAACTAAAAACTTAGAAGCTTAAAACAACACACACCTTTACGCCAATTTTGGCAAGCTAGGAGTTGAGCACATTTTAGCGGGTCCTGTGCTTGGGATCTCATGCTAAGCAGCTGGGCTGCATCTTCATCTGAGGCTCCACCAGGGCAGAATCCATTTTCAGGTCCGCTGAGGTTATTGGCAGAATTCATTTCCTCGGACCCACTTGGCAAGGGCCCAGCTTTTTGCTTCCTTGCCTAAGGGGCCCCTCCAAAGGTCCTTTCTCAACACAGCATCTCCCTCTGGCAGTGCCTACAGGCAGAATCTTTCTCTCTAGTGTGTGAAGGTGATGCACCGTGACAGTGACTTCCCATTGCTTTTGCTAGGCTCTGTGGTTTAGAAGCCAGTCACCAGTTTTGCTCATACCCAAGATCGGGAAGACTATGCAAGGGCATAGCTCATTTGGGGGGTCAGTCACTTTAGGGTGTGGCTGCCACCACTGAACTTGGTGAAACTTTAAGGGTTGGTAGGAGCTGGCCAGGTACAGGGTGAGGGTGTGTCAGGCAGGGGTGAGGGCATGGAGGAGGATGCAGAGGCCTGCACCCTGGAATGTCCTTTCACTCCCTGAGGTTTTGTTCTCCTGATCCCTGAGTACATCCCAGAACACGGTGGGGCCCTAGCAGGGGAGAGGTAGGGAAGCATGTGTTGTTCATCGGGGACCTTGTTAGGCAAATCAGATTAGCGGCCAGGCTTTCAGTGGTGGGTGTGAGCGTGGGAGTGATGAGTGTGCAGGTGTGTGTGGGAAGAGCAATGGGGATGGGGTCAGCCCTAGCCACCATGAAGACCTTAACTGTGCATCCACCCATCCCAGCAGCCTCCGTGAGTGAGTGCCTTCAGGGTGCAGGTCCTGTTTTACACATGGAAGTGAATCACAGTGGGACACTGCCTTGCCTTAGAGAGGTCACACTTCTGCTCCTTCTTGTTCTTTTTTTTTTTTTTTAATTTGCGACAGAGTCTCACTCTGTTGCCCAGGCTGGAGTGCAATGGTGTGACCTTGGCTCACTGCAACCTCTGCCTCCCACGTTCAAGCAATTTTCCTGCCTCAGCCTCCTGGGTAGGGTAGCTGGGATGACAGGCACGCATTACCATGCCTGGCTAATTTTTGTATTTTAGTTTCACCATACTGGCCAGGCTGGTCCCAGTCTCCTGGCCTCAAGCGATCTGCCCGCCTCAGCCTCCCAAAGTGCTGTGACTACAGGCGTAAGCCACCACACCGGGCGAGAGGTCACACTTCATGCCAAGTGGGAGGCAGCCACTCAGACAGCACCCCAGCTGGCGCTGGGAGTGAGGGGTGCTCAGCGTCCTAGGAAGGCAGAGGGCTGCATGAGAGGTTCGGGGAGGAAGGACTGGAGGAGGATTTGAGATTTTCACCTGAGCAGCTGGGTGGATGGAGGGGCTGTTTACAGAGAATCACAACAATGTGGATGAGCAGGTTAGAGCACTAATAAAGCACTCTGTTTTGGCCCACGGAAAATTTGAGATGCTCCCCTGTGTCCAGCTGGGGCTTTGGGAAAGGTGAGGGCTGGGCATCTGACTGGGATGGATGTCTCTGGCAGGCAGCAGGGCATGTGGATAGTTTGTGAAGCCCGGAAGGGCATGAGATTTCCTGTGGCAGTGCCCACTGCAAATGGAAGGGCATTTGGCCTCAGCCCAGACATATACAAGTTGGGCAGAGAATGGGGTGGGTCCCCGGGACCCACCGAGGAGCAGCTATGGAGGTACAGGGAAACCAAGGGTGTGGGGGCACATGAAGCAGGAAGCTCAAATAAGATGAGGAAAGACGTTTTAAAGACGCTCAGGGCTGGGGACAGTGGTTCATGCCTGTAATCCCAACACTTTGGGAGGCTGAGACGAGAGAATAGCTTGAGGCCAGGAGTTTGAGACCAGCCTGGGCAACATAGGGAGACCCCATTTCTATAAATAAATAAATACCATTGGTACTTGGCATTTCAGGCAGGGAACAGCAAACACATGAAAGCTCTGCGGCAGGAAAGGGAAGTGATTAGTGCTCGTTCCTGGTTCCTTGATCAGACCTTAAAGAGATGCAGAGACATTTCAGGTACTCCTTGGCCGAGCTCCTTCAGGGAAGGCCTAAGTTTGCTTCTACTTCCCATCTATTAATTTTTTTTTTGGAGACAGTCTCACTCTGTCGCCCAGGCTGGAGCGCATGCAGTGGCACCATCTCAGCTCACTGCAACCTCCACCTCCCGGGTTCAAACGATTCTCCTGCCTCAGCCTTCCCAGTAGCTGGGACCACAGGGACGCGCCACCACGATCGGCTAAGTTTTTGTATTTTTAGCAGAGATGAGGGTTCATCTTGTTGGCCAGGCTGGTTTCGAACTCCTGGCCTCAAGTGATCCACCTGCCTCGGCCCCACAAAGTGCTGGGATTACAGGAGCGAGCCACCGCGCTGGGCCCTATTTCACTCCTAACGCCCACCATACGTGCTTCCAAATGTTTGCTGAATGACAGGGTGAACGAGTGAATGGGACTAGGTGACTTTAGGCAGCAGGCAATCCTATTCCTTGGACCTCAGTTTCACTTTTTGTAAAGCAAGCCTGTCTCTCGCTCTCTGCCCTAAAAGCCTGAGTTCTGGGGTTGTGATGAGCTTGTCCTGTAGAGCAGACTCCAGGTAGACGTTGAGCTGGGTCTTCTAGGAGGCCAGGATCCGGCCAGCTCTTGGGTCCGGTCCTCCCCCGGGCGCACGCCCAGTCGCAGCGCCGCCCCGCCCAACCTCCCTATGTTCCCCAGGCCCCGCCCTCTCCGCGCAGCTCGCTCCCCATTGGCCGGGGGGCGGGCCCTGGGCGCCCGGCTCCGCTGGGGGCGGGGCTGGGGGCGGGGCGGCGGGCGGGGCCGCGTGCACCTGCACGGTGTGTTTCCCGGCCACAGCCCCGCGCCAGCTGCAGCTACTTGATCGGAGCCGGATCCTGAGCGGGGAACACGGGCTGAAGCGGCGGCGGCGGCCCCGCCCCGGGGCTCCATTGATGAGCCCGCGGCTCTGTGGGCTGCTCAGCTGCGCTCCAGTTGGCCCAGGCGCCGCGGCGAGGAGCTAGCGCTGCGAGGCGGCGGCCTGAGGTGAGACGGCGCGACGGCGACGGGGTTTCCGGACCGGACGGGGGTCTCTGCCCCGGGCGTGGCGGCTCCGAGCTGCGCTCCGCAGGGTCCGAGGTCGAGATCCGGGGTCCTTGCGCCTGGGCTTTGTCTCGGCCTCGGGTGGCACCGGGGGCTTCGCGCCTGCCGCGATACCGCGTAGGCCTGCGCGGGGGTCCCAGTCGCCCTGCGGGTGGGGGTCGGTCCCCACTGCTCCCCAGCTCCCCGCTTCTGCTGCGGAGGGGACTGCATGGACCGGGGCGCTGGCTTCTGCCCGGTCCCCCGCGGCGTGGCTGGTCCCCGCGTGCGGCAGAGGGGGCCCTGCGAGGACCCACTCGTGGGGCGGGGTCCGGGTCACCGCGAGTGGGAGACTCCGCCGCCCTCCCTCGCAGCGAGACTGCTTCGCCAGACTCACGGAGGGGACTGCGCGGACCCTCGGACGAAGAAGTCCGTGACTCTGGGTGGGGGCTCTTTCCCGGCCCCTCATGACGGCTTCCTGAGTGTTTTGTAACTTATATAGGTGGCTGCGTGGACCCACGCGCGTGGGTCCTGGCCGCCCTGCTAGTGGGGCTGTGCGCGGCCCCGTGGCTCGTCTGGGTCGACCCCGCCTGGGACGCGCGTGTAGTGGGGGTTCGTGCGTGGGGGGCGCGGTTGGTGGGGGCGCACTGCCCCCGCCCCATGATTTATCCTCTCACTTGCCCGGCGGGAGGAAGCGAGAGGCTTGGGCCCTGAGCTGTCGCGCAGCCGCCGCACAGACCTCTGCCCTGGCCGGCGGGTCCCGGGGGGCGAGGGGCTGTCACCGCGCGTCCCACCGCGGCGCTTCCTGGTCTGGCCCCGGGCTGGGCTCTCATTGGAGGGAGCAGGGCCCTTCTGCCCGGCGCTTCTTGATTTCTTCCCTTAGTAATGGGAAGAAAAAATAATCTGGAAAGCCAGATTGAACTTTGTAGCTCTCAGCGCTTGGCGAGTGGAAGAAACTCTCCCAAGAATTTGGCGGGCTGGAAAATGCGTTTCAAGCAGGAGCATCCACACCCACGGAATGAGGCCAAGGTAGTTACAGTTAGAGGTCAGATTTATGAGGGGGGAGCCAGGGTGAGGTCCATAGGTGGGGAGACTCTGACCTCAACTTGATGGGAAGACCTGATGCTGCCCCTCAGACGTGTATTTCTCAGCCATCAACGAAAGTGGAATCACTCCTTAGTGAATGCTTTTATCAAACTTTTGAAAAACCTGTAATGTCCCAGGAAGCAAAATCGAACTGGACAGTTTTCCCCTTTTAAGAGTGTTAAACGTCCTGGAGACAAACAGCAGAAGGCTCAACGAGTCCAAATACTCAACCTGAAGTTCTTTCTGAACAAGAGATGGTGTATGAGTAACAGGCATAGGAGACAAAACTGAACTAATCACGGCAGCTGTGGCTCCCAGCCCTGTAGCGTGTCATGCAGGCCCTTTTGCCTTCTCTGCCCTCCGCTGTCCCAGACCCCAAGGCTACAGCGCACCTCCAGTCATCAGCTCCTGCCGACCCATTGCTGTGAACTCTGTTTCGGTGGCTCCCCTCTCTCTGAAGTTTTGCTTGTTCTCCTGAAGTCCTGGTCTTTAAGAGCTTATGATGTGCAGGGACAGATTGGCTTTGGGCAGTACATAGTTAACTGTAGCACAGCTTGAAAAATGCTCTGATAGAGATGGGCAGGCAGTTTGTACATGCGGGTAAGTGCGAGGTCCTTTCTCAATACCATGATTCCAAGTATTCATGCTATTTTAAATCTGCAATTCTTTGACTCTCCAGAGGGTTTTTAGATTAATATTTTTTTCTATTACTTCCTAGGGTTTGTTGCATAGTTCAGAGTACTTGATTGAAACTTACCAGGTCGGCCGGGCGCGGTGGCTCACGCCTGTAATCCGAGGACTTTGGGAGGTCTAAGCAGGCGGATCACTTGAGGTCAGGAGTTCGAGACCAACCTGGCCAACATGGTGAAACCCTGTCTCTACTAAAAATAGAAAAATTAATTGGGCATGGTGGTGGGCGCCTGTAATCGCAGCTACTCAGGAGGCTGAGGCAGGAGAATAGCTTGAACCCAGGAGGCGGAGGTTGCAGTGAGTGAAATGGCTCCACTGCACTCAAAACAAAAACAGAAACAATGTACTGGGTCTACCTCCGGCTCTGGAATTTTCCTGGAATGCCTTCTCTTCTGGGCTTCATTTTTCTCACTTTTGAGGATGGTAAACTACATAATTTCCAAGAATTTTTGCCCTACACCTTTAATTCTTTCAAGCAAATATAGCAGAGAAAAATTCTCTTCCCCACAATGGTGTAAATAATGGAGGCCTTTGAAAATGTGGATTCTAAAGTGGAAGTTATTTTCTTTTTCCCATTTGTTTCCTTTTAAACGAGTTTAGTTACATGAGTATATACTTGATCTCAGAGTTAAGGACAAGTATCTATGATGAAACCTTAAGCAGCTTTTTGGGAATATCTTGCATATTCTTCACAATTGTTTTATGTGCAGCATCTTCCCTATATCTAGTTGGTTTGTTTTTTTCTCATTAATGGAGTTGTTGAGCTCAGAACTTTTCAGGAGCATTTTGTTGATCTTTTAAGTGTCATGTGAAATAAGTTCCAATTTAACATTTTATTTTGTTGAGTAAAATGGGAGTAAATGGAAATTTGACAGTGCCTTGAGTAGATGTACTTGGCTTTGTGTAATGGTTTGAAGCATAGTTTAAAATTACCACTTGTGGCCGGGTGTGATGTCTCACATCTGTAATCCCAACACTTTGGGTGGGCAAGGCAGGCAGATCACGAGGTTAGAAGATGGAGACCATCCTGGATAACACGGTGAAACCCTGTCTCCACTAAAAATACAAAAAATTAGCTGAGTGTGTTGGCACACGCCTGTAGTCCCAGCTACTCGGGAGGCTGAGGCAGGAGAATCACTTGAACCCGGGAGGTGGAGGTTGCAGTGAGCAGAGATTGCACCACTGCACTCCAGCCTGGGCAACAGAGGGAGACTCCATCTCAAAAAAAAAAAAAAAAAAAACCACTTGTAAAAAATTGCATCACATGTTGAATGACCTATAAAGCCGCTACAATTCTAAGGAATATGGTAATTAATTCTTTAGAATAGTCAGGCCGGGTGCTGTGGTTTACACCTGTAATGCCAGCACTTTGGGAGGCTGAGGTGCGAGGATCACTTGAGCCCAAGATTAGAAGCTACAGTGATCTATAATCATGCCACTGCACTCCAGTGTGTGTGACGGAATGAAACCGTTTCTCTAAAAAATAAAAAGGTAAATACATAATTTAAAAATAAAATACTAAGCTCCTTTCCAATTTATCTGTTTGGTAAGGTGGGAATTTGATGTGCTTTTCTTAAAGCCACGTGACTCTTAGAAAGGAGACAATTTTCTCTGCTATTCCTAGTTATTTAGATGATTATAGGGATTAAAAGTAACTGGTCAAGTCTTGAGCTACTGAATTACAATTTTTGCTTCACTCAGTAGGATTTTGCCTTTATTTTGATTTGCATTCTTATCTTAGTTTAGGAAAAGATCTTTGTTTTATGCCCCATGCACTTTGTTCTTTTGGGGAATCTGATCTTAGGAGAGGGCTTCAAAACGCGACCAGATTTTCTTTATGGTTTTCTAGATTTTGTTAATGTCTTAATCAAACTTAACTAGTTAATGCTGCTTCTGTGTCGAGGTATTTTTCATTTAGAGTAGGCTTGATTTTCATATGGATTAAATGAAAGGAAGTCTCTCATGGAAGGGGACACGTGGGTATGGAGAAGACAGAGGGTGTATATATATGTTTTTTTTTTTTTTTTTGAAGACGGAGTTTTGCTCTGTTGCCCAGGCTGGAGCGCAGTGGCAGGATCTTGGCTCACTGCAAGCTCCGCCTCCTGGGTTCACTCCGTTCTCCTACCGCAGCCTCCCAAGCAGCTGGGACTATAGGCACCTGAAACCACACCCGGCTAATTGTTTGTATTTTTAGTAGAAACAGGATTTCACTGTGCTAGCCAGGATGGTCTCCATCTCCTGACTTCGTGATCTGCCCGCCTCAGCCTTCCAGAGTGCTGGGATTACAGGTGTGAGCCACTGCACCTGGCCGACAGAGGATATATTTTTGAGCTCTACATTTCAGAGTTCTTTTCTCTAGCCCTGGCCTGGGTCCCAAACAGGGAACTTAATTCGCTCTATCACTGAAGTATACTCTTGCTTTGATGCCATTGCTATGTTGTCCTAGAGATTTGCTGTGGCTGCCAGGAGTGTTTCATAGTTAAGAACTGATGCAACCTCTCTTTTGTCAGTGTATGAGTCTATAACCCATCTTGTTTCCTTTAGTATTATCTCCCTGGAACTGGAAGGTCAGAGATGAAGTTTTCTTAGATTCTAAGTCTCAGTCTTTGGTATCTACCTTCGTCTGTCTCCCATGTCACCGGCTGTTTTTTTCCCCCCGTTTTTCATTTTAACATTTTTATTGGATAGGTGTCTATTATTGCCGACTACCTCAGAAGGTTTTTGGATATTGACAGGATATAAGTATGAATAATATGTAAAAGATAACTTATTCTAGTTCTTTTGAGCAGAGGATTTGGTTTCGATATGTGGCCCTATTAAAGCTTTTGTTAAGTCCAAGTACTTTGTGAACTTCAGTTCCCTTACCTGTAAAATGGAGTTAGTTGTTAGTAATACCTGATCTGCCTAACTCAGGAGATTGTTTTGAGGATCAAACGAAATCATGAATGTAATGGAATTTTGTAAATTTTAAATGAAATATTGTATTACCTAAGTTTTTTTTTTTAATGCCGTATTAAGAATGGAATGAATCTGGGTTTTCCTTTGAAATCCCAAATGTTTAATGTACAGAGAAGTTTTAATGTGTCTGTTGGGGAGCTTCATTAGGATTGTTTTCTATCTTTAATTGGCCAGTATTGTTTTATATTTTGCATTTTTGGGGACCATCAAAATTTGTGTTTCAGTTATCATTAATATTTTAAAAAGTTATTGAATGTGCGTGATTTAGTCTTTAACAATTTCTTCAATTATTTACATTCCCATGTAAAAAATGAAGTAATGAACGTCCATGTGAATAACATTCCCATGCTTTAATGAAGCATAATTTCTTGACATTGCAGTTTCTAAGTGCCCTGTCTTGAGGTTGGAAGCTACAGGGCAGTCAGAGGTCAAGGTCAGCAAAGCATCACCTTTGACATTTGAAATCCAGCAGCAGGTATCACAGTGAACCCCATTCCAGCATCCAGGAAGTTTCTCTGCCCTGCCTGTCCTCCAGCCACCTCAGAATCTGTGTCTGCAGTGTTGGTCCTGCTTTCCTGTCTCTCCTCTGCCTTTTCTTTCTCTTCACCAACTTCTACCAAGGGCCTCTGATGTCCCAGACAGTGGCAGTGGGAGTACAAAGGCTAATAAACCCGGCCCTGGTCCTCAAAGAATTTATGTTTTCTGTGTAGATATTAAGTTACACTGTCATACATAGTGTTGACAACATTGATACAGATTTTCTGTGAGTGCAGAAGCACCATCCTAGAAGCAGAGATGCAGAGGCAGCACTGGTGACTGACACATGGAGAGCTGGAGTTCTTGGTCTAACGGGATAAACTGACCTGGACATCATTTCAGTGCAGTGGAGTGAGTGCTGGGATGGGCTCCCTTGGGGCATCTGGGGCTGGGTTTGTCTGGTGTTTAGTCTCCTGCCTGGTACTTAGAGTTTATCAGTAAGATGAGCATTGGGAGGTTTCTAAGTGAAAGGAAAGGCAATCACTTATCTGAAACCTAAAATATGTAGGTGTTCTAGGCCATTTGTAATTCACTGAATCTGTTTTATCAGAACAAGACTATCATCTATTGTTTTGGATGGAGTGTGGCCAGCGCTGCCTTGCAATGTAAGGAAATCAGGAAACGCTTGTCGGGTTTCAACACCGTGCCAGACACTCTTCTAGGGGTTTCCACTTAAATCACTGTATTCATTTCTGTTGCTGCTTTACCACATTTCCCCAAATTTCATGGCTTAAAACAATTGAAATTGTATCATCTCACAGTTCTGTGGGGCAGAAGTCTGACATGGGTGTCACTGGGCAAAAATCACCATGTGGGCTGGGCTGCATTCCTCCCTGGAGAATTGTTTCCAAGCGCTTTTGGCCAAATATAATTCCTTGTGGTTGCAGGACTGAGGTGTCTGTTCCCTTGCTGGCCATCTGTTGGGGGCTGCCCTCAGCTCCTGAGGCCTCTATCTGATTGTTGCACGTGGTCCCATCAGCTCAGGACTAGCTAGGCCAGGGACCTGGTCAGGCTCTCCAGTTTCCCTGTGTGCATTTCTCTTCTTCCACTCGGAGAAAGTTCTATGCCCTATTTTAAAAAATTTTTTTGAGATGGAGTCTCGCACTGTTGCCCATGCTGGAGTGCAGTGGCCTGATCTCAGCTCATTGCAACCTCTACCTCCCGGGTTCAAGTGATTCTCCTGCTTCAGTCTCCTGAGTAGCTGGGACTACAGGTGCCCGCCATGATGCCTGACTAATTTTTGTGTTTTTAGTAGAGATGGGGTTTCACCATTTTAGCCAGGATGGTCTCCATCTCTTGATCTCGTGGTCCACCTGCCTTAGTCTCCCAAACTGCTGAGATTACAGGCGTGAGCCACTGCGCCTGGCCAGTTCTATGCTCTTAGAGGCTCATGGGATTAGATTGGACCTCCCTGGATAGCCCAGGATACTCTTCCTAAGGCCTGTGACAAAGCCCTTTTGCTGCGTGACATAGTCACAGGTCTCGCGGGTTGAAATCTCCCACCACAGTTACCGATCCACTTACTACAGCAGACTGGGAGGTGCTTTTCATTGCCTCTGGTTAACAGATACCAATTTTTTTTTGCAAATTGGCAGGAACAGGAACATCCTTTTTTTTTTTTTTTTTTTTTTTTGAGACGGAGTCTCGTTCTCTTGCCTGGGCTGGAGTGCAGTGGTGTGACCTTGTCTCACCACAACTTCCACCTCCCGGGTTCAAGCACTTCTCCTGCTTCAGCCTCCTGAGTAGCTGGGACTACAGGCATGTGCCACCAAGCCTGGCTAATTTTTGTATTTTTAGTACAGACGAGGTTTCAGTATGTTGACCAGGCTGGTCACAAACTCCTGACCTCGTGATCTGCCCACGTTGGCCTCCCAAAATGCTGGGATTACAGGCATGAATCACCACACCCAGCCATGAAGATCCTTCTTAAATGAAAAAACCGTTCCTCTGACTTGATGTGAGGCTGTTGGTGAGACTGATAGCAGTGGAGACAGGTCCATCAGAAACGGAGCTAAACTTTGTGTTTTGGAGTATTTTGATGGCCTGCCCTGATGATGTAAGTTTTGCTAAGAAGTCATTCGAGTCATTCCTCTACTGGAAGAAACACCCATATGGGGAATTTGGGACCTTGCCTTTTCAAGTTTTACACAAAGGACTCTCCATGTGTGAAAAGGACATGATTCCAGGTCCATTTCTAGAATGGAAACAGCTGCATGAACCCAACAGCGATTCACATTCCTGAGCTTGAGAGAATCCGATTGTTTCAAGGCTGAAGCCAAAAGCCCAATAAACAATGTTTGTACCTTTATTCATAGTTAGGAATTAGGTGCATCCCATGGTCAAGGAAACAACTGATGGTGGTCACCAAGTAGTTTAAAACCAAGCAGGACCTCATTTTATCATGTGGGTGTTTTTGATTTTTTAAATGAAATTTTTATTTTCCTGTGCAATAAATGACAAGGTCTGACTTGAAATACATTTCCTTTAATAAACCAGAATCTCGGGCCAGGCGCGGTGTCTCACACCTGTAATCCCAGACTTTGGGAAGCCGAGGAGGACAGATCACGAGGTCAGGAGATTGAGAACATCCTGGCTATGGTGAAACCCTGCCTCTACTAAAAATACAAAAATTAGCCGGGCATGGTGGCGGGCGCCTGTAGTCCCAGCTACTCAGGAGGCTGAGGCAGGAGAATGGCGTGAACCTGGGAAGCAGAGCTTGCAGTGAGCCGAGATCACGCCACTGCACTCCAGCCTGGGTGACAAAGTGAGACTGTCTCAAAAAAAAAAAAAAAAAAAAAGAAAAAAAAAAAAGGAAAGAAACCAGAATCTATAATCCTAAGGTTTTTAACCTGGCTTTCAGAACTTTATGAAGTCCCCAAAATCTTGTGCAACTATTTTGTGTATATGCATCCATGTGTGTTTATGGGGAGATGATTTATAGCTCTCCATACATTTTCAAAGTGGTTGGATTCCAAAAAATTTTAGAATACACCACTTGGGCCTGGTGTGGTGACTCACACCTGTAATCCCAGCACTTAGAGAGGCTGAGGCAGTAGGATCCACTGAGGTCAGGAGTTTAAGACCAGCAACATAGTGAGACTCCAACTGTACCAAAAAAAAAAAATGCTGGACATGGTGGTGCACACCTGTGGCTCTAGCTGCTCGGGAGGTTGATCACCTGATCCCAATAATTTGAGGCTGTAGTAAGTTAGAATTGCACCACGGCATTCCAGCCTGGGCAACAGAGCAAGACCCTCTCTCAAACAAAAACAAAAAACCGTATCACTAAATATACTATTGTTGTTGGTCAAGTATCAGATTTTGTTTAAAAACTAAATGCTCTTTTTTTTTTTTTTTTTTTTGAGACGGAGTCTCACTCTGTTGCCCAGGCTGGAGTGTAGTGGCCGGATCTCAGCTCACTGCAAGCTCCACTTCCCGGGTTCACACCATTCTCCTGCCTCAACCTCCCGAGCAGCTGGGACTACAGGCAAACACCACCACGCCCAGCTAATATTTTGTATTTTTAGTAGAGACGGGGTTTCACCGTGTTAGCCAGGATGCTCTCAATCTTCTGACCTCATGATCCACGCACCTTGGCTTCCCAAAGTGCTGGGATTACAGGTAAATACTCATTTTTAGCAAAATTGTACAGGCATACAGCTCTAAGAGTCAGAAATTAACAAGGCTTACAGCAAAACCCAGCAATCCCCTACCTTACCCTTCTCCACTCTGATCCCTACTCCTTGGAGGTTACTGTGTTTATGTTTTAGCTTGTTCTTCTAGATTGTGTGAAAGACAGGGAGATGTCCTACTGTGGAAGACAAGGATTCAGGTTGCTTACCCTGCCCGCTCCTCCTGTTGCCCACGTTTGTCTCCCCCATCTTCTCAGTATAATTATTGTGATAATGAGGCCAGGCATGGTGGCTCGTGACTTATCCCAGATTTTTGGGAGGCTGAGGTGGGCAGATCACTTGAGGCCAGGAGTTGAAGGCCAGCCTGGCCAACACAGTGAAACCCCATCTCTACTAAAAATTACAAAAATTAGTCAGTTGTAGTGTCGCACACCTGTAGTCCCAGCTACTCAGGAGGGTGAGGCACAAGAATTGCTTGAACCTGGGAGGTGGAGGTTGCAGTGAGCTGAGATCACACCATAAGCTGAGATCGCACCACTGCACTCCAACCTGGGCAACAGAGGTAGACTCTGTCTCAAAAAAAATTTATCGTGATAGTGGGATACATAGTACAATATTGTGTCTATTTAGTATTCTTCCTGGTTTTTGGCCCAGAGCTTCTAAAACCCTTGTAATTTCCTGAGTGATAGGAACATCATTGGTTATAATATTTGGTCTTAGGTTTCAATACCTGACACAAGAGTTTCTAAGACTTTTGGAATCTCTGGGGTGATAGGAGTGTCTTTTGTATGATAATGAGATGACAGGTGGCTTCGGCCCCTGGACAGGTTCAGGATTAGGGCTGGTTGCCAGAAAGATGAGTCATGAGTAAAGAGTTGGACGTATCAGCCCCACCCCTACCTCTGGGAGGGGAGACGAGACAGGCTGGAGATTGAGCTAGTCACGGGTGGCCAATGACTTAATCATGTCTATGTTATGAAAGCTCCATAAAACCCTCTAAATACTGGGTTTGGAGAGCTTCTGGTTTGGTGAACTCATTTGGTGCTGGGGAGGTAGCACTTCCAGGGATGGCATGGGAGCCCCGACCTCTCTGTCCTGTGGTGTGCCCTGTGCGTCTCTTGCATTTGGCTGTTCCTGTGTTCTCTTCTTTGTAATAAACCAGTAAGAGTAAGTAAGTGCCAAGCACTTTGCATCTGTCACCTCTCTTACTTTTTCAGCAACACTGTGTGGCAGATAATGTCCTCATTTTGCCGGTGACAAAATGAGACTGATGCATTGAGTAACTTGCTCAAGGTCACATAATAAGTGGAATTCAAGCTCTGACTCCGAAGCCTGTGCTTTAATCCAGCATGCGCATACGCAGCCTCTTTATTTGTTAGGAGTTTTGGTGTCTCTAGGGCCTGACACCAAGTTGACCATTGTGGCCTAGAGCTGTTATAATGGAGATTTTAGTGGCCCTGCTGAGAACAGAGCCAGCACCTCTGGATTGGCAGGGCTAAGGGCTGTTCCTGCTGGGAGCTGCAGGCCACTCCCTGTGGCCCTTGGCTGATCTTGCTCATCCACTCCCTCCTTCATTCATTAGTTCCTGAGTGCTGCCTCTGTGCGGAGGAGAAGGAGGCAGCCTTCCAGCCCAGGTGGGGCCTGCAGGTACACACAGGGAGAGGCAGCTGTGCACTGAACTGGCTGCAGGCTGGGACAGTGTGGCTCCAGAGGTGGCGATAGAATGCTCTGGGACTGCAGAGGGAACACATGCTTGTGAAAGGGAGGAAGGGGTGGGCGCCACAGAGGAGGTGTACTTGAGTTGGTCTTTGAGGGAGGAGTTGGATTTCCACAGTGGAACCGAGCAGCTGACGCTTTCTCAGCAGCTGAAGATGACAGCCAGCCAGCCTCAAATGTTCAGCTTTTCCTGAATTCTCTTTTTTAAGACAGTGCAGTAAGTTTTCAACAGAGATAAAGCAGTCACCTCCATGTGATTAATGTTGTACAAATCCTGTGTGTAGTTTCCGATGCTTAGCAGATGGGGGCAGCCTGGGCCATAAAGAAGATCCTGTGTGTCCACCTGTTGGGACATCAGTCAGGTGTGGCACAGGGCAGTGATCCCTGCCTGCCCCTGAGGAACTCAGTTGTACTCTTATGTGGAGAGGACAAAGAAAGCTGTTGTGCAGGGGGCAGGAGACATTTCACCTGCAAAACAAGGCACAAAATACATAGTCCGTGCCCTGCATGAGAAACCTAGCAGAACTGTGCTGATTCCCACCCCTGCCTCCCCTCCTGAGAGCGAACCGTCCATTGTACCATGGTGGAAGGCATTTCTGAAGCCTCTGCAATCGGAGTGATCTGTTAGTTGCCCATTGAGTCTTAGGGGCAGCAACCAGGTGGTGTGGCTGAAACACAGGCCTTGGCCAGACCTGGTTGGGCATGTTGGTTCTGCCACTGATTGTGAATTACAAAACCTTGGAGAAGTCATTGTCTTTCTCTGTGCCTCTCATGTAAGATGGGGAACACTGCGGCCATTGCAGAAAAGCAGATAGGTGGAGCGAGTATGAAGTGCTTTGTGTGTGTGTCATACGGTGAATGAAATGGCACTGATTGACATTACTGATAGTAATAACAGGTTTAATTCAGGAATAAAACTGGTAAAGTGGGCCAGGTGAGGTGACTCACGCCTATAATCCCAGCACTTTTGGAGGCCAAGGCGGGTGGATCATGAGGTCAGGAGTTGGAGACCAGCCTGGCCAATATGGTGAAACCCCATCTTTACTAAAAATACAAAAATTAGCTGGGTGTGGTGGTAGTCCTGGGTGTGCCTGTAGTCCCAGTTACTTGGGAGGCTGAAGCAGGAGAATCGTTTGAACCCGGGAGGTGGAGGTTGCAGTGAGCCGAGATGGTATCACTGCACTGCAGCCTGGGCTACAGAGTGAAACTCTGTCTCAGAACAAACAAACAAACAAAAAACCTGGTAAAGTATTTTACCCAGCCTAGATACACGTGGTAGAGCTGAATGAAAGCTTAGTAAAAGATGACTTGAGAGTTAGCCCAGCAAGAGGAATTAGGTGGGATGTGTTGTTACTGAGTAAGTGAAATTTGCACCTGCTTTCTCCCAGGCCTGGCTGAGTTGTGTACAACAGAGAGCTCAGGTGTTGCGGACAGTTGACCGGTTGAAGAATGCATTGCTATTATGTGAGGAACATTGGCCTTTGAAAAAGCAGAACTGGACCCACGTTCTTGCCTGGTAACTCTAACTATCATCTAGTTTGTAAAGGGGAATGCAGTTCACTGAAAAATTCTTATGACAGTGGGGAAAGGATTGGGGTGTCTGCATTGGTTTGTGTAATATAGGTCATATGAAAGAGCATTTAGGCTGGAGGGAGACTTTTTAATCTCTCTAACTTTACTTTCACAGGACAATTCCATCATGATTTGAAGGTTTTTGAGTCAAAACTACATTGTTCTGCTATGTGTTTTGGGGCAAATTTATACATACAATTTGCTTAAATATTTCAGATGATACAAGAATATATGTGTGGGGTAAAAAGCTGAAATTTGCATTCCCCCTCCTCTAGAAGTAACCATTGTGAATAGTTAAGTCTGTATTCCAGCTACTTTGTATATTATAAATACACTGTGAATATATGAGTGTATATATACATGTATGTTACACAGTTTTAGAGATGGAATATTGCTGTGTTGCCCATGCTAGTCTCAAACTCCTGGGCTCAAGTGACCCTCTCACCTCAGCCTCCCAAAGTTTTGGAATTACAGGTGTGAGCCACTGCGCCTGGCCTGCATGCGTATATTTACTAATTGCTAAGTTACTCTGTTCAATACGTGTCTATTGAACTCCCCCATGTGCCAAGCATTGTTCTGAATACCTTATATGCAAGAATTCACTTAATTTTTAGAACAGCTCTATTATTGTGGCCCTTTTACAGTGAGGAAACTGAACCACAGAGAGGCTGGGGACGTTGTCTAACATCACACAGCCAGTGCTGTTGGAATTGAGGTTTGAACCTAGACAGCTGGCTTCAGATCTCTTAGCTGTTACCACAGATGGCACACCCAAACCTTAGGGCCGCCTCCCAAGCCTTGCCTGAGCTCTGCCTGAGCTCTGTGAGAGCCATGTATGTGAGGTTCTTTCCTCTTTAAGAACACAAGTCTTGGAATTGTCCCAGACCCTGGTGGGACCTCTTGAGGACCAAAAACAGGGATTCTTCAAGCCTACCCCAAGGCCAGATCTCTGATTTAGCTACTTGGAAGGTAGACATGGAAGAGAGTAATTTTGCCAGAACAAAAAGTCAGGATGGCTGGGCTGACTCGGCCAGACACAGTGGCTCATGCCTATAATCCCAGCACTTTGGGAGGCCGAGGCAGGTGGATCACCTGAAGTCGGGAGTTCGAGAGCAGCCTGACCAACAAGTTGAAACTCCATCTCTACTAAAAATATAAAAATTAACTGGGCGTGGTGGTGGGTGCCTGTAATCCCAGGTACTTGGGAGGCTGAGGCAGGAGAATTGCTTGAACTCGGTTGGCAGAGGTGGCAGTGAGATAAGATTATGCCACTGCACTCTAGCTTGGGTGACAGAGCGAGACTCCGTCTCAAAAAAAAAAAAAAAAAAGGAAGGGGAATGGCTGGGCTGACTCATAGGGAAGAGGCCCTACAGTAGCCATAGGACCTTGGCCACTTGGGTGGAAAAGAAGGAAGGAAGAGCTTCACCCATGGCGGTGACCTGGACTGCAGAAACCACACTAAACAGTCCACATCCTGGAGTCTGGCCACCCCATTTGCTTCTCTTCTCCTTGGGTAGAGGGTGTGGGGAGCTTTCTACCCTGGAGGCTGAGCAGCGCAGCTTCTAACCAGGGTAGGCATTTGTCTGTCCCTGGGAATACAGACAGCATTCTCATAAGTAGCACAAATACTCCTGAACAGCTTTTTGTAGGGTGGGGCGGGGCGGGGCAGAGGGTCATTTTGACTCATAGGTACCTTTTCCACTTTCACTGCTGATAACTGTGTTACAGGTTAAAGTTTTGATTTTGATACTGAAGAGGGCTTAAGAGAGTGAGCTATTATAGCACATCTAAGTCTGCTAAAATAGAACCGTGGGGTAGTATAGGAAAATCTCTTCTAAATTATGGATCATATATGGTGAACGTTAGAAGCCATGTGTACCTAAGTTGAAAAATCAAAACATGTCTTGTATTTGGGTGACCCGGTAAGTCTAGATGCCACTGTGCCTTGTGTGAACACAGGATGCTGAGGTGTAGGGATCAACAGGCTTTTTCTGGATGTCTTGCACTTCTCCCATGGGGTAAAGTGGGGCGGCAGTAGGAGCGCAGAGCTGTTGGGCCCCTAATATTTGTCAGCTGGTTTACATGTGGGATTCCATTTAATGCAATCTTGGAGGTAAAATAGAGGCTTAGAGAAGTTAAGAAAATTGTTCAAGGTCACGTCATTTGTGTGTTTGTTTGTTTTGAGACAGAGTTTTGCTCTTCTTGCCCAGGCTGGAGTGCAATGGCACAATCTCGGCTCACCACAACCTCTGCTTCCCAGGTTCAAGTGATTCTCCTGCCTCAGCCTCCCGAGTAGCTGGGATGAGAGGCATGTGCCACCACATCAGGCTGATTCTGTATTTTTAGTAGGGACGGGGTTTTTCCATCTTGGTTAGGCTAGTCTTGAACTCCCAACCTTGGGTGATCCGCCCGATTCGGCCTCCCAAAGTGCTGGGATTACAGGTGTGAGCCACCACACCTGGCCAAGGCCATGTAATTTCTTAAGTGGAAAGATGAAGTACTTGATGAACTCAGAAGTTTGACTTCAAGGCCCTTGATCTTTCCATAACACGTGGTTCCTTCCCAGGTTGGTGGGGAGTGACTGAAGAACTCAAGGAAGTTGTATTTTGTGGAAAGAAGACCTAAGGGGTGTATGGTCTTTCCAGGCTTGGAATCTGCCATGCTGGGCTTCTGAATTGTATAGCTTGGCCATATAGAGAGAAGACCCTCATTTAAGACTTATTCTTTGGGGGAAACAAAGGAAGGCCTCCCACATGAGATAGGCAGAGACGACTTTCTCAGAGCTGCTGTGGCAAGGGAGTTGGCACCGTCACTTGAGTGTGGCAGAGACTGACATGCAAGTGAGTGGCGGATGAGGAGTGGGGAAGCTTCAGGATGGAAAAGAACGGCTCCCAGTGGAGGCTGTTGTGGGGGCTGGAGGTGGCTGTGCAGAAGCAGGGTGTCCTATGTGATTGGCTAGGGGCATATTTGACTTTCTCTGAATGATTCTAACTGGAAACGGGCCAAAATTAGGGTGGCTGTCAGTTTTTAGTCAAGTCCTGGCCACATGGGGCAGAGTTGTGGTTTAGTTTCTGTATTGTTGAGAGAGAGCAGTCTGGCTTCCTGTCTGATGTGCTAGCCTGACTGGCCTCCTGGCTGTTTACTGTAGATAGGAGATTGGTTTCCTGGGTGGGCAGCTACAGGTTGTGGTCTGAGTTCTGTCTTTATACATATGATCAGGCATGGTTTGTGTGTATATTCAGTCCCTCATTTTTCTTGTCAGTAAAAATATCAAATGACAAATTGGATACATTGGGAACTTTTTAGACGTCTGTGTCCCCTGGAGGAAGTTTTCAGGTTCACATTTAATCAGAATGAATATAAATAATTGGGCCATTTATCTTGAAGATTTAAAATAGGAAATCTTCAACAATACTACCTCGGCGCCATTGCCTGTCTGTACATTGTTAGGGAATGTGTTTTTATCCACCACTGGCTCATCGTCCGCCAGTTTGTGGTTGATCTAGTTCTCTATACATCTTGTCTTGTGTGCATCTCATTGTTTGCTAGTGTTCGCTTTCCCCTTCGTCAGTGTAGTTTATTTGTGTAGCCTCTGTTGGTAGGAAGTTATTTGTGGAATTTGTGAATGGAAGGGACCTTGGAGGTCTGCTAGGTCAGCCCAGTGATTTTCAAGATAAACGGAAATACAGGCAAATGTTCCAGCTTTTTTGGTGGCAAAACCAGGAATAGAAAGTAGTGTTCTTTGTGCCACTATGTCATTGAAAGATAGCTCAATGTGGGCCTAAAATGCAGAGTAACTAACTTTCATTTATCTCTGCTTCTGACTCTTATTATCAGATATTTTAAATTGACCTTAATGTGTTAGCAGAAATATGAAAAGTCCTGACTTGTTTACATAGAAGGTACTTTCTCGCCTACTCAGTTGGTTGTTTTTTTTCAACAGGATTGAACAGACATTGTTATAAACTGAATGTTTGTGTCTCCCCAGATTCTTGTACTGGAGCCCTAACTGCCAGTGTGATGGTATTAGGGGGTAGGACCTTTGGGAGGTGATTAGGGTTAGATGAGGTCATGAGCATGGGTCCTGGTCTGACAGGATTAGTGCCCTTAGAAGAAGAGAAACCAGGCCGGGTGTGGTGGCTCACACCTGCAATCCCAGCACTTTGGGAGGCTGAGGTGGGCAGATCACGAGGTCAGGAGATTGAGACCATCCTGAAACCCTGTTTCTACTAAAAATATGAAAATTAGTTGGGTGTGGTGGCACGTGCCTGTCATCCCAGCTACTCGGGAGGCTGAGGCAGGAGAGTTGCTTGAACCAGGGATTCGAAGGTTGTAGTGAGCTGAGATTGTGCCACTGCACTCCAGCCTGGTGACAGAATGAGACTCTGTCTCAAAAAATAAAAATAAAAAAAGAGAAAGCAGAGAGCTCGCACCGCCCTGGTGTGAGGAAACAAGAAGAAAGGTGGCTGTCTGCAAGCCAGGAAAAGGTCCCTGTTCCAGAACTGAGTTGACTGACACCTTGATCTTGGACTTCCAGCCTCCAGAGCTGTGAGAAATAAACTAATGTTTAAATGACACAGCCTATGGTGTTTTTTTATGGTATTTGCCTATGGTATTATGGCCATCTGATTTGATTGATACAGAGATGGTTCCAGAATACTGTAGCCTGTATTTAAGTTGGTGATGCCGTGAAAATAAATGTGGTAGTTCATTCCTTTATATAAAGATAGTGCTTTGAGCCCAGGGCCTTTGTTCATGTCTTAGTTGAGTCTTGTCTTCTTATAATAGCTTCTTAATTTCTCTTTTTCCTCTCTAATTTATATTATATATCTGGATTAAATCATATATGGTATGATTTTATACTTTATGTTTATACAAACTTTTAGTGATTTTATTTCATTTGATTTTGTTTTTGAGACATACCTTGCTCTGTTGCTCAGGCTGGAATGCAGGCGTGCCATCACAGCTCACTGTAACCCTAAGTTCCTGGGCTCAAGTGTTCCTCCCGCCTCAGCCTCCTGAGTAGCTGGGACTACAGGTGTGCTATCCTGCCTAGCTAATTTTTAAATTTTTTGTAAGGACAGAGTCTTGCTGTGTTGTCCAGAGTGGTTTCAAACTCCTGGCCTCAAGCAGTCCTCTCACCTCAGCCTCTCAAAGCACTGTATTACAGGCATGAGCTGCCACACCCAGCCCAGTGATTTTTCATTGTTAAGATCAAGGACGGGTTCCCTGGCTTGGCATTCAAGGCTCATGATCAGGGCGTGATATGCAAGTTTGGGTTTCAGTGTTTCCATTCCCGCCATCAGCCTTGCACTCCAGCTTGTTGCCTAAGCCCTGTTCTGCAGCCCAGCCTGAGAGCTGCACTTAGAATTTATACCTTCTCATCTCTTCATCATCTTCGCCTATGTTCTTATCTCCATCTGGGACATCATCTTCACACTTCTGCCTCTTTAAATCTTCTCCATCCTTCAAGACTTGAAATATTCACTTCCTTTACATGATCCCCGCTCTGACATCCAAACTAGAAATAATCTTTCTTACTTTGAACTCTGATAGTGATTAATGTTTTTCATCCTTTAATTATGCAGCAGTCCTGTGTGTTAGATATTATTTCCCCAGTTTTTCATAGTTACTTTGAAATATTTATTGTAGTCATATATTTTGAATATGTAATATGAGCGACATTCAAAAGGTCCTGGAGAGTGAAAGACAGTCCTACTCCCATCACTGCTGTGTGACCACTGTTGCCAGTTTTGTTTGTTTGCTTGTTTTTCCAAGATTGAGTCTTGCTCTGTCACCAGGCTGGCGTGATCCCAGCTCACTGCAACCTCCACCTCCTGGGTTCAAGCGATTCTCCTGCCTCAACCTCCTGAGTAGCTGGGACTACAGGTGTGCGCCACCACGCCCAGATTATTTTTGCATTTTTAGTAGAGATGGGGTTTCGCCATGTTGGCCAGGATGCTCTGGATATCTTGGCCTCGTGATCCACCTGCCTCAGCCTCTCAAAGTGCTGGGATTACACGTGTGAGCGACTGCACCCAGCCTATGTATCTTCTTTTTAAAAACACAGATGTTGGCATAAGATAAACACTGTTCTCCACCAGTTCCCCACTGGTAAATATTTAGGTTGTTCCCAACTGTTTGGATCAATCAATGCTGAGTTGTACGTAATTCTTGCATATTTGCATGAATATGTTCATAGGATGCATTGCTAGAAATGGAATTGCGGGATCCAGGGTTCTGCACATTTTAAATGTTGATGGGTGTTGCTCGATTCCCTTCCGTTAGGGCCATACCGTTATCTCACTGTCAATGTGTAAGGGCGCCTATTTCTATTTCCTTGCCAACAGTTTCTTCTGAGCTGTTTTGTTTGACATCACACACACACACAAATAGCCCACTTGTTCCAAAAACATGGACATTTTACATTTCTACTTAAAGTGTGTGCACACTGACTGAAGCTCTGTGTTGCAGTGATATGTACTGCTAGGATTGTGGCTCTGTTTCGAATTTGCTAGCCAGGCTACGGCTTCCCAGTCAGGTATTTTTTGTTTTGTTCATGCTGTTGCTGCCGTTGGGCTGGGGTAACCTGTGTGAATTTCCCTCTACTGCCCAGCCAGATTTCCTTTCTGGTGGATGGGCTTAGTGTCTCATCCGGCAGTCCTGTTTCCTGGTGATCTTGGCCAAGTGTCTCATCCAGCAGCCCTGTTTCCTGGTGATCTGGGCCGAGTGTCTCATCCGGCAGCCCTGTTTCCTGGTGATCTGGGCTGAGTGCTCCTTGAGAAGTTGCACCCATCTTCTCCAGTAGTGCATCTTTTCATAGCAAGCAAAACATTTTCTCCACATTTCTAGTGGGACAGGCACTAGCTCTTTTCTGGACATCAGGAGACCTGGCTTTGTCCTGGTTCAAGCAACAGCTGGTGAGTTACCAAAGACAAGTTGCATCTGGCCCTTGGTCCTTTGCTTTATAAGTAGAATCACAGTCCGAGTGGCATCACTGCCCTGGTCTCTATGCGGTGCTGAGTGTTGTGGGGATGATGGCTAAGTGTCAGGGTGCATTTCCACCACTAGGGGATTACAGGCCAAAGACACAGGATGAAAGCTAACAGCCCCGGGCAGGTACACAGAACAGAGGAATTTGGAAGGGTGGTTCCAAGCTCCTTGGTGTGATTGATGTGATCACAATGAACATTTTATCTCTAAGTCTTGGGCCATTGGACCAAGAGAAGAGAGAGCTGTTGTTGAGTTGTATTGAGAGGTGCATGGTTTGTGAGCCTGCTGAGCCTGGCTTGGACTCAATTCCATTGAGTTCCATTCCATTTTACCTTCTGCCTCCACCTTTTTCATTATCCTGTTTGTTTCTCCAGAAAAAATTGCAATAAATTCCTTTCAAAAACTTTACAAAAGCCATAGATGCTTATTGAAAATAGTTCAAATGATATGGAAGACAGAAAGATAGTGTTTTTCTGTTGTGTGTTTGGATGAATATGTCTTTGGGGTAGTCAGTATTAACACTGGGTGTATTTCCTTCCAGATCTTTTCCAGTGTACCTACAAATATATATGTACACATTGTAAAAAAATAGTACCTGATAAACATTGAGTCCCCCTATTCCCACTGCACAGTCTACATGGACATCCTTTCATGGTGATACGATGAGATTTGATCGACTCCTTTTGTTCACTGGAGTGCTAGGTAATAATAGCTACAGATAACTCACCTTCAGTGGGCATTTACCATGTGACAGGGTCTGTGCTCCAGGCAGGCTACATGAAGTGGGTGTTAAGGCTTTTTACAACAATGCTATGGGTGAACACAGTAATTGTTAACATTTTGCAAATGATAGAATTGCAGTAGAGGGAAGCAAAGCTGCTTGCTCAAATTCATGGCACGATTCCCGAGAGAGAGAGAGAACACTTTTAAAATAATTGTTGTTATAGTCAGGTGATTTACGATCATTTCAAGAAATAGTGCATTCAGTGAATACATTTCAGGGTCTGGTACAGTCTGGGAGCTGTTCCTGAAAATGCACTGGGCTAGAGGTAAGGGAGTGGTCCATTGGCCCTGGCCCCTGGTGCAAGGAGGGAGGTCCCTGGGAGAGGGGCATGGAGAGGAGGTCTCGGAACAAACCTTGCAACATCCATTTCTGCCGAGTCTGGTCCCAGGTCTGGTTCTTGACATGTACACTTTTCAGAGATACTTGGTTTTGATTTTTATCATGGCTCACCTGAGCAGCCATGGTTTGAAACTGCCTGGAGATGTGGCCTGGCAGGCCAGTGCTATGCCCATCCTTCCCGCTCCTGCAGGAGGGGAGTCAGCCTGGGACTAGAGGGCTTCGCCTGTAATCAGCTGTCTCATAATAAGTGGATTTGATGCTGGTTTCGCTAGGTCAGGAAATTTCCCATTTGGAAGGAAAACTGATACTTGTTTTTGGGTTTTGCTGAGGAGCCACAGGGTTTAGAGCAGGGACTGGAAGTTTGTTGAGACACACGTGAGTGCACTCAAACATCTTCCATGAACGTGGAAATAAACACAGTGTTCCAGAGAGGTCCCTGGCTTTGGGATATAAATATTTCTGTAACAGAATGGCACTGGATGTCTGCTGTATTTTTTTCTCTGCTATTTTGGCAAGTTTTATTTGGGTGTGTGTCTCCTGTACAGAAGGTATGACATCAGTTTTTGCCACCAAGTATTTACAGCCGTTGGTACCTCCTATGTGGGGTCACTTTTGTGCCATGGTTTCTTTGGGGAAATTGCAGGTCTCCTACCCAAAGCACATTGCCCATTTCAAGGTGCTCCTGGTTTCTGAACACTTGTGGCAGTGCCTTCCATGTGGGTGAAGCCAGCCGAGAAAGTACCCCTCCCCAGGAGGTGGGGACTGGTGATTGCCTGAGTGAGGAGGCCGGGGATGAGCCCTGGACTAGAACTTGTGACCAGCTGCTTTTCCTTCCCTTCCTCTCCCTCCTATTTTCCCACCACCCCCACTTTTAAAAAATTTCTTATTAAAAATTAAGCAATTATTTTGGTTTCCTTTATTCACTATTCCTTGCTAATCGCATGCAGAGTGAGCCTGGGACAGTGGAAAGGAAAGTTGTACTTAGCGTCAGATGATCCTACCAGCCCCGCATTGAGGGGCTTCCACCAGGCGGCATTGTCAAGTGGCCTTGTGGAGGTTCTCCTTTCTGTCCTCAGCGTTAACCAGCAGAGGCAGGTGGTACTTATTCCTGGTTAATGTTGGGGAAGTTGAGCTCAAAGTGGCTAAGGGAACTTCCCAAAGTCACATAGAAAGTATCAGAGTAGAACCAAACACAGATTGTCTCTGAATCAGGCAGGTCGTCCGATTCCAAAATGGGCTCTTAATTTTTGGAGGTCAAAAAGCCGAACAGATACAGATATTTCTTTTTTTCTTTCTTTCTTTTTTTTTTTTTTGAGCTAGGGTTTTGCTATGCTGCCTAGGCTGGTCTAGGCTCAAGCTGTCCTCCTGCCTTAGCGTTCTGAGTGCTGGGCTTACAGGTTTGTGCCACCACACCCAACCGAACAGACATTTCTTGAAGGAAGACATACAAATGGCCAAAAAATATGTGAAAAAATGCTCAGTATCTCTTATAATCAGAGAAATGCAAATCAAAAACCACAGCGAGGTATCATCTCACCTGTTAGGATGAGTGTTATCAAAAAGACAAAAAATAACAAGTGCTGGTGAGGATATGGAGAAAAGGGAGCTCTTACACACTGTGGAGCGGTGTAAACTAGAGCAGCTGGCTGGGCGCGGGGCGCACGCTGACATCCGAGCACTTTGGGAGGCCGAGGCGGGCAGATCACCTGATGTCAGGAGTTTGAAACCAGCCTGGCCAACATGGTGAAACCCCATCTCTACTAAAAACACAAAAATTATCTGGGAGTGGTGGATCATACCTGTAATCCCAGCACTGTTGGGTGGCTGAGGTGGGCGGGTCACTAGGCCAGGAGTTCAAGACCAGCCTGGCCAACGTGGTGAAACCCCATCTCTACTAAAAAATACAAAAATTTGCCGGTGCCGTGGTGGGTGCCCATAATCCCAGCTACTCGGGAGGCCGAGGCATGAGAACCACTGGAACCTGGGAGGCGGATGCTACAGTAAGCAAGCCGAGATTACACCACTGTACTCTAGCCTGGGCAACAGTGAGACTCTGTCTCAAAGAGAAAAAAGAAAAAGAGTAAGAGTAAGCTAGGGCACCCACTATGGCAAACAGTATGGAGGTTCCTCAGAAAACTGCAAATGAAATTATAGTGTGATCCAGCAGTCCCACTACAGTGTAGATACCCAAAGAAAAGGAAATCAGTGTCGGAGGGGCATCTGCACATCTGTGTTTCCTGCAGCACTGTTCACCATAGCCAAGACATGGAATCAGCCTCGGTGTCCAACAGCAGATGATGGATAGAGAAAATGTGGTCTTGATACACAGTGGAGTACTATTCAGCCATAACACAGGATGAAGTCCTGTTATTCTCAGCAACGTGGATGGAACTGGAAGATATATGAAATAAGCCAGGGACAGAAAGTTACACAGCACATGTTCTCTTATGTGGAAGGAAAAAAGAGTGGATCTCATGGAAGTTGAAAGTAGGCAGAGGACCCTAGAGGGTGAGAAGGGTGGGGGAAGAGGGAGATAGGGAGAAATTTGTTAAAGGATACAAAATTATAGCTGGATAGGAATAAGTTCTAGTGTTCTATAACATAGGATGACTATAGTTAACAAGAATATATAGTTTCAGGCTGGGCATGGTGGCTCATGCCTGTAATCCTAGCACTTTGGGAGGTGGGTGGATCACCTGAGGTCAGGAGTTTGAGACCAGCGTGGCCAACGTGGTGAAACCCCGTCTCTTCTAAAAATACAAAAATTAGCCGGGTATAGTGGTGGGTGCCTGTAACCCCAGCTACCAGGGAGGCCAAGGCAGGAGAATAGCTTGAACCTGGGAAGCAGATGTTGCAGTGAGCTGAGATCACACCACTGCACTCCAGCCTGGGCAACAGAGCAAGACTTTGTCTCAAAAAAATATATATATATTATATATATATATTTCCAGATAATTGGAGGAAGGGTATTGAACGTCACCAACACAAAGAAATGATAAATGTTTGAGATGGCGGATATGCTAATTACGGTGATCACATACATTACATGTATTATAACATCACGATGTGTACTCCACACATATGTACAGTACACAATTATGTGTCAATTAAACAAAAAATTGAACTTAGATTGGAATGGCTATGAAGTAGCTAGCTTTTTCATATTTTTGATATAGACCCTAGGCATTTATTTTAAGTAAACTACCCTTGGTTTCAGGAAATGTTTAGTATCTGAATTTTAGCCTTTCATTTTATAATACGGAGAAGTAAAACTGTAGGCTTGCTATAGATACAGTCACAGGGGTTTGCCGTGATGACTTTTTTATGTAATAAGGGGAAATATACCTTAATTAATAGGCATATATGCTCATTTTTCTCCCTCGTACACATTTTTAGTTGTTGTCCAGGCATTGTGATGCTTATGTAAACAGTATGCGATATCTTAGGTAGGAATCAGAATTTTAAGGTAAGAATACTTAGAGTTATATATTTTTCAAACTTTCAAACTGGACATTTTACATGTCCATTATATAACTGTAATTAAATTTTCAAAAAGACAATACCTGTCTTTAATATGGGTGATGCTCTAGAGTTTTTTTGTTTGTTTGTTTGTTTTTTGGACACAGGGTCACACTTTCTCTGAGGCTGGAGTGTAGTGGTGTGATCATGGCTCACTGCAGCCTCAGCCTCATAGGCTCGAGAGATCCTCCCACCTCAGCTTCCCAAGTAGCTGGGACCACAGGTGTACAACACCATGCCCAGCTAGTGTTTAAAATTTTTTGCAGAGACAGGGCCTCCCTCTGCTGCTCAGGCTGGTCTGGAATTCCTGGATTCAAGTGATTCTCCTGCTTCATCCTCCCAAAGTGCTGTGATTACAGGCATGTGCCACTGCCTGGCCCCATATAAGTGGGATGGTGACTTTAGCCTAGGAATTTCACACCAGCCTGGGTAACATGGCACAAGACCCTGTCTCTACAAAAACTAAAAAAATTAACTGGTCATGGTGGCACCTGCCTGTGGTCCCAGCTACTCCAGGAGGCTGAGGCAGGAGGATAACTTGAGTCCAGGAGTTGAGGCTGCAGTGAGCTCTGATTTTGTCATTGCATTCCAGCCTGGGTGACAGAGCGAGACCTTGTCTCTTAAAAAAAGTTACTGGCTACTTGATTATTCATAGGAAAAACACCTGAACTCTGATCTAAACCTCATACCTTGTACAAAAATTAACTCAAAATGGATCATGGACCACAATGTAAAATGCAAAATAAAGATGAAGAGAGGAGCTAGAGACTGGGAGAAACTGTTTGCAAACCACATGTCTGATAAAGGACTCATATCTATAATATATAAAGAAATATCAAAATTCAGCTGTGAAACCAAACCATCTACTTTGAAAATGAATAAAAGACCTGAAGAGATATTTCAGATAACATATAAGCACATGAAAAGATGTTCAATATCATGAGCCATCAGGAAAATGCACACTAAAGCCACGTCACTATACACCTATCAGAATGGCTAAAATAAAAAGTAGTAACAAGACCAATGCTGCTGAGGATGCGGGGAAACGGGATCACTCACACTTGGCTGGTGGGAATGGAAGATGGTACAGCCATTCTGGAAAACAGCTTGACAGTTTCTTTAAAAACTAAATGTGCAATTGCCATAGGATGCAGCACTCAAATTCATGGGCAGTTATCCCAGAGAAATGAAGACTTATGTTCACACAAAAGCCTTTATGTATCTGTTCATAGCAGCATTATTTATAAAGGCCAGAAACTGGAAACAGCACGGAGACTGCTCAGCAGGTGAATGGTTAAACAAACTGGTGCACTCAGGCCCCAGATACCACTCTGCAGTGGTTCATGACATCCTTGTTCATCCGTCTTTCAAACTAGAAACCACCATCATCCTTAATCCCCTTTTCTCCATCCTGGGTCTGAGTGGACTTCATTTTGCATTTCTTTCCAATGCATTTTCCCTCTGTCCTTTCTGGTTGTGCCTCATGCCTCATTTGAACTGTTGTAAGGGCCACCGAATTGTTTCTCTTTCTCATCATGGAATCCTTTCTACACTTCATGCCCCGCATTGCCATTGGAACAATCTTTCCAAAACATGAACAAACTAACTTAAAAGAAATATCCCAGGTAGCCTTCCAAATAAGTCTAAGCTTTTTGTTAGAAGTTTTACTTCTTGTCTATAGGGAACCCCAGGACTGTAGAGAGATGAATTTGCTGTCTGCATTTCAAGATCAGGCAGAAATCCCTGGAGGGGCCCGTGTGGAATAGTGGTGCAAATACTGGTTCTAGAATCAGAAGCCCTCATATCCTGGTTCTAACACTAGCTGGATGTTCTTGGGAATGTTTTGGTTTTAAACTTCAGTATGAGGAAGCATACTCATGGGATCACACAAGGCTGCTGGGAGGGGCGGATGAGGGGCGTGGTGAAAATGCTGTGTAATCCGTGAAGCACGTCGTATGTGTGAGAAGTGGAGCTGTGTGGATAGCGGTTCTGGAATCATTGTATGAAAACGATGGAAAGCACATTCGTAGTTCTGCCTGATGATACCACTGGGCGCCTGTGTTGTACATGCCTGCAACATGGGTGAGGCCCGGGTCAGTACAGCTCACAGTTTGGTTTTCATGCAGTTAGAAAGGCCCGAGAGGACCCTTCCCCCCTCCAGCTGTTGAAGGAGGTGGCTGTCTCCTGCCTATATTTGGTGGGATTGTCTGTGGCTCCTTAGGGACAGGAATGCAGGGAGTGGGGGAAGAAAGCTGGCCTGACTGAGTTCAAGTGATTTTCCTGCCTCAGCCTCCTGAGTAGCTGGAATGACAGGTGCCCACCAGCATGCCCAGCTAATTTTTGTATTTTAGTACAGACGGGACTTCGCCATATTGGCCAGGCTGTTCTTGAACTTCTGACCTCAGGTGATCCTCCTGCCTCGGCTTCCCAAAGTGCTGGGATTACAGGCGTGAGCCGCCGCGCCCGGCCTTGAATGTTCTTTCTATGGGAATCTACAAAAGCCAACTTTTGGATCTAGTGGCAGAAAACCTCTTCTTCATTGTTTAGCTGTGCTGTGAGCTTGGAGGGCTTCAAGCCCAGCTGAAAAACTGTAGTATTTTCTGTCAGTTGGCTGTCTTGGAGAACTTAATGAGCACTGGGCTGGAGTGATACTGTCAGAGTTCATGAGCTGTTTGAGGCTCTCGAAGCCTAGATACTGGGGTTGCCCAAATACATCGGCTGCACTCACTATTTCTCTCGGGAGTAAGGGTGTGGAAAATGCCGTGGTCTTAACTCTGCTCTTAATTTTACAGTGCTGTTATTAATGGTAAGAATGATTTCATACATTTGTATTTTGCTTCGTGATTCACAGAGAATTTTAAAATCCATTATCTGATTTTATTCCCTCAGCAGTTCTATGAAAAAGGCAGAGCAGTTTTCCTATCTTCTGTTTTCCCGTGATTCTCTTGTGGCTCACAGAAGCTAAGAGCCTTCACCAAGGTCATAGGGTGAATGAGTCGCAGAGCTGGGAGTAGAGTCTCAGGCTTCTAGGGACCCTGTTTCTTCCTGGAATAGCTCGCTCTGGTGGCGCTATGCTCAGGTAACTGCGCATGCTCGGTTTGGTCTTTTGTAAATCCCTGCCCCATTTCGGGGGAGGTTCTTGGGAGGCTTCTATTCATTTTGGAGCATTTAAGTATCTTGTCCTCTCTCCCTCCTCCCAGATGCATGGGCATTTCTGCAGGTCCCCAGGCTGGCCCTTGTGCGTGGGGGCGTCTCCTGCCTCCACGTTGTTTGCATGCCCCTTCTGAAGGTGCTCTTCCCTGCATGGAGCCCCCTCGTGCCTGCCTCCACACTGCAGGCTGTTCCGTAAATGTACTGACTCAGCATCGTTGTTTTCTAGAAATGGGACGGGCTATGGATGCCAAGTTCTTTTCTGTGTGAAGGCTGCGATGGTATCATCTTGCGTTCCCCGTGTGTGCGCCTTGAGGGTGTCGCTGTGCTGCGGTCATCTGTGTTCCCTAGGGTGCCTCCCTTGGAGTCCCGGCCGTAGCAGACATGCAGTCAGTGCTCATGGCCTAAATGAAAGGAAGGCCAGCAGAGCCATTAAATCTGGAAAATGACAAGTGAGGGAAAGGAATTTTTATTTAAGGCATGTGAAAAAGAAATCTTTTTAGAAAAGTTGACCTGTTTCTCAAGTGGAGTTGAACTTCAGCTCAGAAAAGCAGCTGTGTGCCCAGAGGGCTTTGGGATTTCCGTTTGTGACAGATGAATTTAATTTGTTGTTGTACGAATGTATTATCCTTTTGTGGTTTTGTTAGACCTTTCTCCCAAACGGAATCGATTTTTCTATAAAAGTCACACTTCCTTTTTGAGAAGTGTAACACTAATTTATGGGATGGTCTCCCAAAAGATTACCTGCCAGGAACCAAACACACTGCCTCAGACTCACGGCCCCTGGTTTCTGCCTGTGCAGCTGCAGGGCAGAGAGGCCCGCTCGAGCTGAAATCAAGACGCATGTCTGCATCTTCTCTTTCTTTACTGCTGTTTCGTCTCTGAGCTGGCCTGCCTTCAACGTCTAGGAGCTTGGTGTGTGTAGATACATTACGGTATAGAGGAGGGATATGGTGTTGCAACAGCCAGGAGACTCGCTGAAGTCTCTGTTCTCTTCCTGCTCACTGCTCTTTGTATAAGTCACATTTGTAGGGCTGTGCACAGTGGCTCATGCCTGTAATCCCAGCTACTGGAGAGGCTGAGGTGCGAGAATCACTTGAGCCCGGGAAGTCGAGGCTGCAGTGAACCATCATCATGCCACTGCACTCCAACCTGGTCAGAGCAAGACCTTGTCTCAAAAACAAAAACAAAAACAAACAAACAAAAACCCATTTGTAATAGTGGCAGTAGTTAACTTTTGAAAGTTTGGAGAAAAGTTCCTAAATAACCTGTGACCATGGACAACTTACTTAGCCTTTCTATGCCTCAGTTTCCTCATCTATGAAAAATGAGAGAATATGGTACTGATCTTACAGGATTTCAATGAGAACTAAATGAGATCAAACTCAGAGCCTGGCACCTCGTGAGTGCTCACTCAATGTTATTATTTCAACATTTTAGAGGAAAAAGAATGCTAATGGGTCATTATGGCTAAACATAGTCTATCACTGGCGTTACTCATGGTATTGGAAGGAACTTGAATTCCATATAGATAGTGTGATGGAGCAAGTATTTTGGGCATTGGCAGTATTTATTCAAAGAACAAAGGACGTGTCTGTCCTGTGTGGAGAGCCGTTTCTGCTTGTTTCTTTAAATGCTATGGGAAAAGCAGTTGACCCTGTGCTCTCTGCCAGACAGCTTCAGTCTCCACGTATTGATTTGGCCAATTGTCACTTGCTGTCATCATGGCAGCAGCAGTTGAAGGGACAGCTTGTCTTGATTTGCATTTTTGGGTGTTTGTGCTATTTATAGACGATTAAGACATGGAAGCCTGTTTATGGCAAGCTGACAATTTCAGCAAAACATGGAAAAACCTGTTAGCACAGTTTGCACATGTGCGGGCACAGAGCAGCCAAATAAACACACACGTTTTCCTGTATTTTAAAACTCTCTGGAAAAAAAAAAAAAGACATGAAACCATTGCCCAGATGGCTTATAGAGCTAGAGCTTTTTCCTTGAAGTACATGAGTATGGCTGTCAGACATCTGAAACCCGAAGCCATCTTAAAACATCATTTTGATGCTACCCCCTACCTGCCCTTTTTTTCCATTTGTAAGGGACAAGGATCCAGGAAGGAAAGTATCAGCTTACAAAGGCTTTTGTTACAATTAATTGTTCATGATCTTTCTTTTGGTATCTTATTCTCTGTTTACATTTTATTTTTATTTATTTATTTTTTTTGAGAGAGAGTCTTGCTCTGTCACCCAGGCTGGAGTGCAGTGGTGCGATCTCGGCTCACTCCAACCTCTGCCTCCCAGGTTCAAGTGATTCTTGTGCCTCAGCTTCCTGAGTAACTGAGATTACAGGCGTGTGCCACCACGTCCAGCTGATTTTTATGTTTTTAGTAGAGACAGGGTTTCACCGTGTTGGTCAGGCTGATCTTGAACTCCTGAACTCAGGTGATCCACCTGCCTCAGTCTCCCAAAGAGCTGAGATTTCAAGTGTGAGCCACCACGTCTGGCTGCTGTCTCCATTTTGTAACGCTAGCATCACCCCGGTGTAGGGTGGCTAGGGGTATTCTTCTTTCCTGTTTCCTGGTGTATTTTTCTCTTCAGCATTGATCACTCTTTAGCATACTTTTTGGTTGTCTGTCTCTACCTACAAAAATATATGTTCCCTGTTATATCACCAGTGCCTGGCATGTAGATAGTTAGTCAATATTTGTTGGATGAATGAATGAATGAACGAATGGGCTGAAAGAACCTTCTTCTTCTTTCTTCTGTCACTTCACACCAAATGCTTTTGGAAAATGCTATGTGAACAGGAATCGTAAGCAGGAGAGGTTACACACATTGCTGTGGGATAGCCCATCATCCTCAGATACTTGTCTGGAAGGAGGTGGAGTACTTGAGTAGAAATGATACAAGATAACTTCTTCAGGAAATCAACCAAGTGTCACCGCTTTTCACATAGGCGTGTGATGTTTGCGTATGTGTGTATGAAGAGCTGTCGTGGCCTACAATCACGGGCCTTTAGATCCCTTGTACAGATAGAAAAGTAAAGGCTGAGGCCCAGGAGTGCTGCAGGCCACCGAGGTAGAGTCCCTGTCTGCCCTTCTCAGTGCCCGGTCACTTCTCACTGCACTCCCCTCTTTACTGCCAAAGCCACCTTCCCTGACTCTGAATGTGTAACCACAAGGAAAAAAATGTACTCCAGGCTCACAGTTTGTGGCGAAAAGCCCAGGAGCTGAAAATAATGTTCACACAATTTGTACCTAGAAAAAGTGGCCATTTCTATAGTGTCTTTAAATGTCCCTGTTTCTCATACATTTTATAAATAAGACAGTAGAAGGAGATTTGGAAACAGCAACTTTAGAACAAGGGGGAAAAAATCAACCTAGAGCCTTCCAGTTTCTGTTTTCTTCTCAGTTTAGGGCTGAGGCACTTTAGCTTCCTGTCTAAGGGACCACTCAAATCTGATTAGAAGCCATTGTGGGCTGGTAATTATCCGTAATTTTAGGAAGACAGATGCAGCACCAACTCTGTTCTCTAATAACAGACTTATTCATTTTAAATTTGCATGGCAGGAGAAGCAGATGGCGAGGTGGGATAAGCGTTCAGATGCTTGGTCATTGATAGCTTTTTACTTCCACATATCACATAGGGATTTGGGACCCGGAAAGCCCGCTGAGAACTGATGACTGTCCCCTAAACAGCTGGGATCTTTTTCATCCTGAGCTCAGAAAAATTGCTCCTACTGCAGCCAGGGAAGACAGGTTGTTGGCTGGTTAGAAATCATGGCAGGTTATTTTCTCCACCCGCAGTTCGGAGTTTGAAAGCAGAGCTATCAAAAAGTTGTCTTCTCTATTGTATTTCAAATCTGGGTGTTTAAAAAATTATGTAAGCAAATTAAGCATTTCTTTAATGGTAGTTGTGTGTGTTCTTGATGCGAATGAGAGGTGCATTCCCTTGTAAAATCCCTGGGACTTTGTAGGAAGATGTGAGCCTTAGAACAGAAGTTGGTTTTCTAGATGATCATGTAGACATGATGCTGAGCACTAGACAAAGATGTTGATTGAAGCGATTTAAAAAAATTTTGTCTGAGTTCAGATTTTACACCAATATTTAGAAAATCAGCAAAAGAACTTGGAGGAATGTTCTCAGGCATGCAGTTCAGCCCCCTGCCCACATTGTCATAAAATCCGAGTGTGCGTACAGGGAGGCGCATTCCTTTCTGTTCTCATCACAGGTCCTTCCCTGGCTCTGCACCTGCCTGTCATGTGCGTCCCTGTAAAGAGACCACCAAACAGGCTTTGTGTGAGCAATAAAGCTTTTTAATCACCTGGGTGCAGGCGGGCTGAGTCCGAAAAGAGAGTCAGCAAAGGGAGATAAGTGTGGTGCCGTTTTATAGGATTTGGGTAGGTAAAGGAAAATTACAGTCCAAGGGGGGTTGTTCTCTGGTGGGCAGGAGTGGGGGTCACAAGGTGCTCAGTGGGGGAGCTTTTTGAGCCAAGATGAGCCAGGAAAAGGAATTTCACAAGGTAATATAATTGCTTAAGGCAAGGACTGGCCATTTTCACTTCTTTTGTGGTAGAATGTCATCAGTTAAGGCGGGACGGCATTTGCACTTCTTTTGTGATTCTTCAGTTACTTCAGGCCATCTGGGCATATACGTGCAAGTCACAGGGGATGCGATGGCTTGGATTGGGCTCAGAGGCCTGACATTGCTCTCTTCCCTACCTTCTCTACCTTTTCCCTCCTGTGCAGTTCTCTCACAAAGTGAATGGCCTCAGCCACAGCTTCTCTGCAGCTGCATCAGACTGTGGCGACAGGAGCGGTGGCTGCCGCAGGGCCTGCTGTCCCCTCGGAGCCCAGTCTTGCTTGCTGCTGCAGCCTGGTGATCATTTTGCACCAAAAGTATGTAATTCTACAGAACAAGAGCCAACATGCTGGGGATGGAGGCGTCTTTATCACGGTGCTCTGCATATTTTAATCTTGGGTGGAAAGTATGGAAAAGTATGTGACACCTGTGGTTTGATGTCAGAAGGATGTTGTGAACTTGATGTGAGGATGTTAAGGTGCAACAGGCACCCCAGCTTCATTAAATGAGACTTCCCCATCTCCCTGCCAGGCACGCACAGGTGTATGGCCACGTCTTATGTGTTATCCTTATACAGAGTGCACCTTGTTGTCATGCTTAAAGTTACATGATGATATTCTGCCTCATAGAGTAGGTCCCAAACTGCATTCAATACAGAAATGTACCCTTGCTATTATACATAGAAAGTGCTTTCATATACCAAGTGGGAGAGCAGTCCTAAAATCTGGGCTGGAATCGCAGAAGGAAGGCATTGGAAAGCAACAGATTCCCTAGTCCAAAGCTGGTTTTTGATGAACCTAGAAACAGGACCAAGAGAAGTGAATTTGCCTAAGGCCCTGACAGTGTCTCACGGTACCATTTCAACCTTGCAGTTTCTTGATCTATTTCTTTAAATGATTAGTCATGCTTCCTCTGATTCCTATATAAACGTATTCCTCATGCATTCTTTTGTTTCAGTGAATTATTGCGGTGCTACCATGTAACAGTATTTGAGTCAAAATGTGGCAGTGTTTATCCCTTTCCAAGGTTTTTAGTTGCCCAGTTTGTCAAAGTTGTGCTTACAGTTTCTTGTTGGTTGCAAGGTGTCCTTTCAGAAGCCAATTGTGTGGTGTATTTACATTGATTGTTGGAGGTAGTTTGGTTAGAACCTACTTCAAGTGGCTGGAATGGGCCTGGGGGACAGTGACAGCTGCCTGCTTCATGGGCAGAGATGAAGTAATTGCTTCCTGGGAAGTACCATCCTCCTGGCCACACTCTCCAGTCCATTTCGGTTGTGTTGGTTTCCTCACATCTGCACATTTCTGGCTTCGTGTGAGTCTCATTTATTTGAGCATATGACTTCAGGCTGTGGGGAAGAATGGCCATTTTAGCGCAGAGATGCACACAAAGGAACAACTGGCTAAATGTGAGTGAAGACATTCTTAGGGGGGTTTCATTTCTTTTATTCTGTAACAGGCAGTCTGGGAAGCATTCTGGACACGTGGCCTGCGCTGTCACAGTTCCTCCTTGCAGGATCGAAGATGTTTGGAGATTGTAGTGATAACTGTTATCATTGAGAATGTCATTCTCACAGGCTCTAATAAGTCAGGATTTATTCAGTGTTAATTTGTTAAAGACAACTGTATTTCTAGCCGAATCCATGTTAGACGTTTCTCCTGGCAGTGTTGCTGGGGCTATTCCCATGGCTTAGTCTTAGGGAAGCACACGCCTTTGAATACTACTGAAGCTGTGAGGACCCAAAGCGCACCAGAGTACTTTTGCCATATGGGATGTTAGTCACTGATACACGTCTCAGTCAGACCTGATGGATTCGTGACTCTTTCCTTTTTTAATTTTTTAATTTTAATTTTTAATTTTTGTTTTTTAAGAGCACAACCCCTCAGGTGGCCACCATGAATCTCTGGTGTTTTCAGTTGGCTGCAGCCTATTTGCTGTCACTGGTTCAAACATTTTTGAAGCCTGATGATGCTTCCTCTGTTTTTCTTCTGCTGTGTGACCTCCATGCCCGCAGGGTTCAAGACTGTCAGAGCTGGGAGCCCCCTTCACAACTACCAGGGTTTCCGGAACCTCCTTTATCTAGCCCTGGGGATGGAAGAGATGTCATCAGAGGTGAAGGCTTATTAGGTTTACATGCCATTGATAACGAATGAGGAGGTTTTCTTTTATATAAGGGGAGCTTCTTATAATGTGCTTTAGTAGGGTAAAGAAGCTTTTGAGGTTTGCTTTCTCTGGAAAGATAATTTGTGATCCTGCCCTTGCTTTCAACAAAAATATAATTTGCATACCAGTGCATGTTGTGTTACTGAGCACTGGCTGACAAATGGTTCTTTTTTTTTTTTTTTTTTTTTTTTTTTTTTTTTTTGAGGCGGAGTCTCGCTCTGTCGCCCGGGCTGGAGTGCAGTGGCCGGATCTCAGCTCACTGCAAGCTCCGCCTCCGGGTTTACGCCATTCTCCTGCCTCAGCCTCCCGAGTAGCTGGGACTACAGGCGCCGCCACCTCGCCCGGCTAGTTTTTGTATTTTTAGTAGAGACGAGGTTTCACTGTGTTAGGCAGGATGGTCTTGATCTCCTGACCTCGTGATCCGCCCGTCTCGGCCTCCCAAAGTGCTGGGATTACAGGCTTGAGCCACCGTGCCCGGCCGACAAATGGTTCTTAACTCGTCATTCACTCAACCACTGTTTCTTGAATGGCATATGTGTGCCAGCTGTAGTAGGAACTTGCTAGGCTCTAGGACTAACCCTTATGAAACGGGGGTCCTGGGGGAAGAAAATGCATATAACTATAAACGTTTGAGGGGATATCAGAGGGAGTGCCTATGGGTGCAAAACTTCGTTCATTCATTGCCCCATCTAGGAGGTTTTGTGTCTTAGCAGCGTGTTCCATAGCAACACATCCTTCTATCAAAATATTCATCGTATTATTTTGAAATTCTCTGCTTAGGTATGTGTTTTTCCAACTAAGTTTAGAACTGATTAAGGACAGGCTATGGGGTATATATTATATATATCTACACACACACATATATTTATATATATATTATGATTGTAAATATACTATATATTTATGTATATATACACATTTCTCCTCTCTATATATATACATACACCACACACACATATACACACACACATATATATGAAATACACACACACACACACACTTCTACTGCCAAGCACAGAAAGTGAAAACTGGGCAAGGGTTATTTTAGTGTTCATGAAAAAATAGATGTGTTTAGTTGAGAGCGTCCTTAAGTTGCCAGGGGAAAGACAGGATGGATTCACAAAGGGAGATAGTGTTGTTGTTTTTTTTCTTCTTTGTTTAACTCTTGAATTCGAAATAATCTAGACTTATTGAAAAGTTGCAAAAATAGTACAGAGAATTCCATATGCTCTTCCCTCAGATTCCCCAAACATTTCACCCCATTTGTACTTTCTCTTTCTCTCTCTGTGGATATATATATATATATATACTTTTTTCTGAAATGTTTGAGAGTGGAAGGTAGAATGCAGGGCAGGGTGAAAGGCGGAAGGAGAGAGGTGTGTTGGGAGGCTTTTTTTTTTTTTTTTTAACTTTCTGAGATGGAGTTTCGCTCTTGTCACCCAGGCTGGAGTGCAATGGCACGATCTCGGCTCACTGTAACCTCTGCCTTCTGAGTTCAAGTGATTCTCCTGCTTCAGCCTACCGAATAGCTGAGATTACAGGCACCCACCACCATGCTCGGCTAATTTTTTGTCTTTTTAGTAGAGGCATTTCACCATGTTGGCCAGGCTGGTCTTGAACTCCTGACCTCTGATGATCCACCTGCCTTGGCCTACCAAAGTGCTGGGATTACAAGCGTGAGCCACTGTGCCTGGCAATTGCAGTAACCCAGAGCGCTATGATGAGGACTGGACCTGGTTGGAAATGATGAGAAAGGTGAGAAGTGGTTAGGTCTGGCATATATTTTGAAAGGAGAGTTTAAATGGGTTGAATGACAAGAGAGAGAAAAAGAAGTTTTAAGGATGATGTCAAGGATTTTGGCCTGAGTAACTGGAAGATTACTCAGATGCTGTTATTGAGATCGGGAAGACTATGAGAGGAGTAGGTTATAGCAGGGGGAATCAAGTGTGTTTTGGGCATGCTAAATTTAAGGTCCAAAAAGAGATGTCAGGAAGTGTTGGCTGGGTGCGGTGGCTCACGCCTGTAATTCCAAAACTTTAGGAGGCTGAGGTGGGCAGATCACGTGAGGTCAAGAGTTCAAGACCAGCCTGATAATTATTAAAATCAATCATTGATGTTTACTAGTTAATCATATTATTGCTCCTAATACCCCAGGGGGTGTACACCTACCTGTGATGTTGTTCCTAATATCCAGGGACAGAGACCATGATTTTAGTGTTAATATCGCAGTAGGTGTGCACTCACCCTGTGACACTGATCCTAATATCCAGGGGGGTAGAGTATGACATGACTCCCAACATAGCAATGAACGGACAGCCACCCGGTGATATTGCTCCTAATATTCATGGAAGAAGCGTATGATATTATTCCCAATATCGCAGGGAGGGTACAGCTCTTCTGTGATATTGTTTGTAGTATCTGGAGGGGGAGAGGATGATGATAATTCCAGTATCGCAGACTGTGTTCCGCCCTGTGATACTGTTATTAATATCCTGGAAGGGAGAGGATGATATGACTCCCCATAGAGCAGGAGGCGTACACCCAGCCTGGGATATTGTTCCCAATATCCATGGAGAGGAGAGGCTGATATTACTCCCAATATGGCAGGGGGTGAACATCCACCCTGTGATATTCTTCTTAATATTCCAAGGCTGAGAGGCTGATATTACTCCCAGTATCGCAGACACTGTACACCCCCGTGTGATACTCTTCCTGATATCCGGAAGGGAAGAAGATGGTATTAATCCCCATATCACAGGAGGTGAACATCCACTCTGTGGTATCTTTCCTACTATGCAGGAGGAGAGAGGATAATATTATTCCCAATATTGCAGAAGATGTACACGCCCCCCCGTGATATTGTCCTTAATATTCCAAGGCACAGAGGACGATGTTACTCCCAATATCACACAAAGTGTACACCCCCCAGTGATGTTGTTCCCATGATCCAGGAGGGAAGAGGATGATATGACTTTCAACCCCTGCCCCCTGCAATGCTGTCACCCTGCAACACCGACACCCAGCTCAACCCGACATAAGACCAGAGGTGCTGGCTGGGGGTGTTCATTGCTTCTCTTTTCTCCCTTGCCAGACTCAGTAGAGGAAGCTGAGACTGAGCAGCCACAGGAATAAGGTAGGTTATGCCTGCAGCTCAGGCTTCCTCTGGTTATGAGCTAGGCCTTGGGGTAACGCCGGGGGAGGTGACAGAGCTGAGTACGGTGGGCATTGGACGCGGCTGTCACCCCTCTGTGGTGTGGGCTGGGGGCTTGGGGGACATCACCTGAGGTGGGCCTGAACCTCCCGTCTACTCTGGCACTGGAGGCCGTGGGGTCCCACACTTCTTCCAGTGAACATGCTGACCCCCGCCCGGTCCCCGACCAAGGTGGGGCATCCTTTCCACTGCTGGGGCCCACATGTAGCTGTGGGGTCCTTTCTCATGACCTGCAGAAGCTGCAGTTCGCCTCGTGCTCTGCCTCAGAGATGGGAGGCCACACTGCCCTCAGCGGGTAGCAGAATTCAGAGCCTTAGGTTGCAGGGGCCTCAACTGAGGTCCCTGAAGGGTCTGCTCCTTCCTGAGGGGAGCCAGTGGGGAAGGGAAGGCTGTTGTAGGTTTGCCTCAGGGAGGGGGTGGTTCCACCCTCTGCCAAAGTCACTGGAGCAAAGGCACCTGGCTCTCCAGCTGCCCTGGAGGCCAGGGTAGTGGCTGGGAGGGGCTGTGTGCCTCTGCCGGGTGGGGGAGATTTCTTAGCTAATCTAGTGTAGTCAAGTCAGACACTTGCCTCTAAATCATATTTCTTTATTTAATCCAAGGCTTTACAGATGAATAGGGAGGCAATTTGCATTGAAAATATTTTTTACATGTGAGCTTGAAACAGAGAGTCTGTTTAAATCTAGGTTTTTTCCTTCCCAGTAATGCCTCCTTCCATTCCAGGTTTTCCAACAGGAAATGCGCTCGTTTGCTCACCTCTGGGAGGGGGCTTTGGCTAGGAATCCACTGAAGCCAGCAGGCGCCAGTGGGCTGCTTGAGCAGCCTGGCCTTTGTTAACCCTTTAGGAACTGTGGGCTTCAGGTTTTCAGACCCTCCAAGGTGAAGGTGGCCTCAGAGGCCTGGAAGCTTTCCCATCCTTCCTGCAGGGATGATCCGTTTCCCTGCACGGAGCTGGGTACATGGGTACAACACCCCTGTCCTGTGCCATCGGTGGCTTTGCCAATTTTGCACAGCAGCTTTTGAGCTGATCAATAGCTCTGATTGGCTGTTGAGGATTTCATGGATTCCGGTACCCCACCGGGGGCCCATATGCTGACAGAAGTTACATTTGTAGTTGTGGTGCTGCATACACATGGGTCCAGTTAGAAGGCTTTGATTCTTTCTAAAGGGAAAGGCATCTCTGAGGGATCGCTGAGCTGACATAGTCTCCTCAAACCATGCTGTCAGGTGGGCGACAAAGCAGGACAGGAGGGTGATTTTGTAGGAGAGTCAGGCCGTGAGCCTGCGTGTTCTCTCTGTCCCCATACTGCCAGAGTTCCTATGTGCTCCAGGTCCCGGGTTTGCATTGCACATAATTCTCAAGGGCTCATGGCAAGCTGGGCCAGGGACACAGAGGGTGGGGATGTGGGGACCCTGCCCCCAGTGGACCAAGGACTCACTGCTGGACTCTAATCTGTCTAGGTGTTTTTGTGACTTGCAGAAATACCTCCACCTTGCCTGGGCCTGGAGCCAAAGGAGACCCTGCCGAAGGTGAAGAATGTTCTGGAACAATGCAAGACCTGCCCAGGCTGCCCCCAGGAGCCAGCGTCCTGGGGTCTCTGTGCAGCATCCAGCAACATGAGCTTGCAGGACCCCGAGGAGCCCTCCTTCTGCTTGGAAGCTGAGGATGAGTGGAAGGACCCAGAGGCCCTGAGCTCATGGCTGCTGTTCCTGAACGCCCTGGGTACAAGGCCAGCTTCCGTGGCCTCTATGATGTGGCGCTGCCATGGCTGAGTAGCGTGTTCTGCAGCTTTAGCAATGAGGAGGAACTGACTGGGCGCCTGGCACAGGCCCGAGGGGTGGCCAAGAAAGCTGGCCTCCTCATGTCCCCAGCCAGGCTCTGCTTCCTCCTGGGACGGCTGTGCAGCAGGAGGCTCAAGCTGTCCCAGGCCCAGGTGTACTTTGAGGAAGCACTGGGGGCCCTGGAGGGCAGCTTCGGGGACCTGTTCCTGGTGGTGGCTGTGTACGTCAACCTGGCCAGCATTTACTGGAAGCAGAACCGGGAGAAGTGCACACAGGTGCTCCTGGGGACGCCCGGCCACATCTGCAGCACCGAGGCGGAGGGGGAGCTCCTGCAGCTGGCGCTGCGGCAGGCGGTGGGTGGCCAGAGCCTGCAGGCCGAGGCCCGGGCCTGCTTCCTGCTGGCCAGGCACCACCCGCACCTCAAGCAGCCCGAGGAGGCCCTGCCCTTCCTAGAGCAGCTGCTGCTTTTGCACAGGGACTCGGGAGCCCCAGAGGCTGCGTGGCTCTCAGACTGCTACCTACTCCTGGCTGACATCTACAGCTGCAAGTGCCTGCCCCACCTGGTGCTGAGCTATGTCAAGGTGGCCTCATTGAGGACACGGGACTTCCTGGTCGGCTTGCTGAGGAGCGTGAACCTGGTGCTCCAGAACGCCCTCCAGCCCCACAGCCTCCCCACCCAGACTTCCTACTACCTCAGGTGAGCACTGGCCTCCCTAACCCTGGGCACAGGCCAGGTCCTGTGCGGATTTCTCCATGCCAGCCTGGTCCAGCTGTACAGCCACCATGGCTACCATGGCCCAGCCATCACCTTCATGACGCAGGTGGTAGAAGCCAGTGCTGTTGCCGGAGTCCGTGCCATCGTGGACCACCTGGAGGCCCTGGCCTGGCTGCACGTGCTTCATGGACAGAGCCTCGTGGCACTGAACATCCTGCAGTCTGTCCAGGATGCAGTGGTGGCCAGCGAGGACCAGGAGGGTGTGATTGCCAACGTGGTGGCCATGGCTCTGAAGAGGACGGGCCAGACGAGGCAGGCAGCCTAGGGCTACTACCGCACCCTGCGGGCGGCTCACGACCTGGGCCAGCAGAGGAACCAGGCAGTGGTGGTGGCCAACTTCGGGACCCTGTGCCTGCACGCGGCTGCTCAGCACTACCTCCTGGGGGCCGTGCAGCTGTTCTCGAGGCTGCCCTGCGGTGAGTGTGGCCAGGACTTCACCCACATGCTCCTGTAGCTGGGCCACCTCTGCACCCACCAGGGCCCGGCCCAGCAGAGCAAGGGCTACTACTAGTGGGCCCTTCTGGTCGCCGTGGAGATGGGTCATGTGGAGAGTGAGTGCCCCTCCTGTGCGCCTTCTGGGGCCACTCGGGTCAGGGCACACCTGGGGTTTGTGATTCGGAAACAAGTGGTGGTTTTTCCACCATTGAAAGTGCTGAGTTGTGGCCAGCAGCGGATGTTGGCAAGCGCCCTGGAGACAGGCGGTTCCCACGCAGGGCCAGGCCCTCTGTGCCCTACTGGGGCAGCCAGCTCTTCCTGGTTTGCCCAGGGACCACCCTGCCTTGAGCACTGAAAGTCCTGCATGCTGGGAATTCCTAGCCATAACCCTGGGATCAAGGCAGGCTCTGCTGAGCTGGGACTTGGGGCCCCTCCATGAGCCAGGCCCTGAACGCCGTTTCTTGTGGACGTGTTATCTGCTTGGTATGTTGGCAGTATGCGCACCTGTCATCCCACTTCACAGAGGACATGGGGCGGGTGATTGCCGAAAGCCGCAGAGCAGTTCATGCAAAAGTAGCTCATTGTGCAGAGTGTGCCAGGCCCCACCCACAAATGGGGCTTGTGGGGTCCTCGGGTGGCAGGGACTGAGCGTGGGAATGTGAGGTTCAGGCCAGAGAAGCCACAAAAGGGTGAGTGGCGTGATGGCAGGGCAGCACTTGGCCCCGGGTTAGGGAAGCCTCTTTAGTCTGGGACCAGAGGGTTGAGAGGATTCAGTCAAGTATAGGTGGTGGGGGAGGGGCTAGTGGTGTAGCCTGTGTGAAGGACCAGGGATGAGTGAGTGGGGGTGAGTGAGTGGGAGTGTGAGCGGGGATGAGTGGAGTGTGAGCGGGGGTGAGTGAGCAGGGCTCATGCAGGGAGGTGCGGAGTTGGGAGTGGGTGGGTTGGGTGCTGGATGGTGAGCAGCTCTTCTGGAGAGCTAAGCAGAGCCTGGGGCCTCAGGCTGTGGCTTGGCCTTTTCCCCAAGAGCACTGGGGAGCCATGGAGTGCTGTCGAGCAGTCACTGCACACTGAGCAGTAAACGGACAGTAGGTGGGCAGGGCTGTCCGAAATCTAGGCCGCAGAGGATAGTTGAGTCCAGGGAAATGGCCGAGACAAGGGATACTGTTGTGGGTCCCCTCTGCCTTGCAGCACTTTGTCATGGCATAGTGAGACCACTCAGAGGTGCCTCCTGTGGCCTGGACCAGAGCCAAATCTGCCCATTTCCCAGCACAGGCCTGGCACCCACTCCTGGCCCTAGGAGGGATGAGATTTTGGAAAGGACCGTGTGAAGGGGCCCCGGTCCCACACATCTGCTCAAGGAGGGGTGGGGGGTTCATACCCAGGCTTCTTCCCCAGGGGCATTCTCTGACTGGAAGGAGACCCTCCAGGAACCCAGCGCCCCAGCCCCCACTGTAGCCTCTGGTGATAGCCTATGGCACCTCCTCCTACGAGGCCCTCCCCGGGGTGCTGGGGGATTCAGACTTGCAAATGCAGGCCAGGGAATGGGGATCCTGCTTCCCTGTCTCCCCACCCTGTACTGAACGGTTGAGGAGACCGAGGGCGGGGCTGATACCCCACATGCTTACTTGGGGTCATTTTTGAGTCACTTTCGGTAGTTTGTGTCCTTCTAGGAGTTTGGCTGTTGTGTCTAGATGGTCTGATTTGTTGGTGTACAATTGTTCGTAGTGTTTTCATGGAATCCTTTTATTTCTGTCAGGTCGGCAATAATGTTTCCTCTTTCATTTCTTATTTTAGAAACTTGGGTTTTTAATTGTTTATTTATTTTTATTAGAGATGCGGTCTCATCATGTTCCCCCAGGCTGGTCGTGAATGCTGGCCTCAGCGATCCTTCCACCTCGGCCTCACAAAGCGCTGGGATGACAGGCGTGAGCCGTGGTGCTCAGTCTCTGATTTTAGTCATTAGTGTCCTGTCTTTTCTTGGTCAGTCTGGTGAAAGATTTGTCAATTTTGTTATTATTTTCAAAAAACCCACTTTTGGTTCTGTTGATTATCTCTTTTGTTTTTCCATTCTCTGTATTTTTACTTCTCATTTCCACTCTCATGTTTATTATTTTCTTCCTTTTATTCGCTTTGGGTTTAGTTCATTCTTTTTCTAGTTTCTCAAGGTGGAAGGTTAGGTTTTTGATTTGAGATTTTTCTTCTTTCTTTGAATGTAGACATTTACAGTTATAAATTTTCCTTTCAGCACTGCCTTAGCTGCATCTTGGAATTTTTGATACGCTGTGCTATTTTTTTTTTTAAAGACAGAGTTTTGCTCTATTGCCCAGGCTGGGGTGCAGTGTTGTGATCTTGGCTCACTGCAACTTCTGCCCAGGCTGGGGTGCAGTGTTGTGATCTTGGCTCACTGCAACTTCTACCCAGGTTCAAGCCATTCTCATGCCTCAGCCTCCCGAGTAGCTGGGATTACAGATGTGCACCAACCCACCCGGCTAATTTTTGTATTTTTTTTTTTTTTTATAGAAGTGGGATTTCACCATGTTTTCCAGGCTGATCTCAAACTCCTGGACTCAAGCGATCCTCCCACCTCGGCCTCCCACAGTGCTGGGATGACAGGTGTGAGCCACCGTGCTGGCCCGGGCTGTGCATTTGTTTGCATTCTTCTCAAATTAGTTTTTGGTTTCCCTGACGGTCTCTTTGACTCACTGGTTGTTTAGGAGTGTAATTTCCACATATTTTTGAATTTCCCACATTTCCTTCTCTGTTGATTTCCAGTTTCATGCCAGTACAGCTGAAGAGGACCTCTGCTTTGGTCTCAGTCCTTCTCCATTCACTGAGGCTCGTTTTGTGGCCTGGCACATGGTCTGTCATGGGGAATGTCCCATGGGCGCTCGAGAGGACTGTGTATTCAGCTGTTGTTGGGTGGTGTAACAGATGTCCATTCGGTGTACCTGGTTTCCAGTATTAATCTCCGGAATGTTTCTGACACTAGAAAACCAGAAGCTTTCCACCGTTCCCAGTGCCCTGGCTTGGGAGAGGCCAGTGAGCCTGTGGGTTTGGAGCCTGGTTGCATGAGAGAAGCATGTGTGGGAATGCCAGGGGCTGGCTTGGAACCCCATTCCCCCAACATGATGCCGTGTGTGGCAGACATGACGCTTGGCTTTGCTCTCTCAGGGTTCCATGTGTGACAGGGGCTACTTGTGCCCCTGGCCTCATCAGCTCAGGCTGAAGGCGGCCCTGGTCCTGGCCGGAGGGGATTTGTGAAGCAGAAACAGATGGCCTGGTGCAGCGGCTGAGCCTGGCCAGGACCTCGACCCTGGGAGTTGGAAAGAAGGCCGGCCTCTACCATGAGCATCTGCACTAAGGTGTGCCCATGTCACAGTGTGCTCGGCGTCTGCCTTGGCATGGGTGCATGGCCTGTCTGCGCTCAGGCTCCCCGCCTATGGGGCCCAGGCTCACAGAGGTGTGAAAGAGGCAAGCACAGCACAGGGGCCTTCGAGCCCAGCCAGCCTCGCTTCGATGCTGGGAGACTAATGTCTTCCATTTTGTCTTCTGCCCAGGCCAGCTGCGGGCCGTCCAGCGGCTGTGCTACTTCTACAGCGTCGTCATGCTCAGCTAGGCCCAGTGTGTCCTCTACCACGAGCTCCAGCTCTCCCTGGCCCACAAGGTGGCCGACAAGATGCTGGAGGGGGCAGCTCCTGGAGACCATCAGTCAGCTCTACCTGTCCCTGGGCACTGAGCGGTGAGGGCTGGCTTTGCAGTGGTGGAGGTGGGGGCAGGTAGGGCAGGGAGGGGGGCTCTGGGAATCTGGCCCAGGGCCCCAGCAGCCCCTCTCCTTTTGATCATTTGGTTCCTTGGCATCAGATGCTTTGAGCTGGTGGGCCTGGGGTTGTCCCAGGGCTGCTGCTGGCCGGTGAGTCCCAGCTTGAGCCTCCTTTGTTGGGTCAAAGGTTATCTCAACCCCAGCAGAGGCAGTATGTGCACTCTGGGCTGTTCTTCCTGCTATGGTGGCTTTTGTCATCTGACCTGCCTGCCCCGAGTCTTCACTCCTGACCTTCATCTGTCCCCTTAAATGTGACCACAGCAGCTACCTGTGGCTTCTCTCCCACAGAAGACAGAGCCAGTTGTGTCACATGCTTCCCTGGGGCAGGGTTTCAAGGTCTCACATCCCATATGTGGCCCACTCAGCTTCCCCTGAGCATCCTGACCTGGTGGGGTAACCATGACCCTGGCCACCCCACCCACAGGGCCCGGTGACGTTGCTGCAGTCGCACCCCCTTGAGTGTCAGACTTACTGAGAGAGCAGGGAAGGAGCCAGATTCCATGGGGACCCGGGAGACTGGCTCCAGTCTAGGCCTCAGGTTCACAGAAGGAAAATGGGCCAGTGTGCCAGAGCCATGCTTCTCAAAGTGTAGTCCGTGGACCAGCAGAGCAGCATCCATGTCACCTACGAGTTTGTGGCAAGTGGGAGTTCTGGGTCCTGCCCCAGGCCTGTGGAGCCGGAAGCTCTGGGGGCAGGGCCAGCAAGCTATAAGGACAGGCCTCCGGGTGACTGTGATGCCTGCACACCTTGAGAACCATTGGCCTAGATAGCCTCTGAACACTAACGGCTCCTGGTGTGTCTGAAGAAGACACAGGCCATGTCTGGGAGGCAGGGGAGCTGGACTAGCACACTCCTCCTGCCACAGGGCAGCATGATGCTCGATTCCCTCAGAAGGATGTCCTTCATCTTTTCCATGCCATGTGTGTTCACCCTGGCCCTCCCAGCAGCCTGGGAAGGGCGGAACACTGCACACACAAGAGGGCCGTTCCCAGTCCCCACATGCCAGATTCATCTGTCACCAGACCCACGGGAGGAGGCAGACTGGTTCCAGGAGGATGAGAGCCCTTGTTCTGACACCTGTGTCTGATTCCAGGGCCTACAGATCCACTCTGGACTACACCAAAGGAAGTCTGAGGATTTTCATTGACCTCCAGAAGAAAGAGAAGGAGGCGCATGCCTGGCTGCAAGCAGGGAAGATCTACTACATCCTGTGGCAGAGCGAGCTGGTGGACCTGTACATCCAGGTGAGTGGCAAGGGATGCAGGACGATGCCTGTGCTGTTCACTCTCTGTCCATCCACCCATCCATTCATCCTTCCATCCATCCCTCTCTCTCTCCATCCATCCATCATTCATCCATCCTTTTATCATCCATCTATTCACCCATTTATCCATCCATCCATCATCCATCCATTCTTCCATCATCCATCCATTCTTCCATCATCTTCCTATACACCTGTGGGTCCTTCCATTGATCCATCCATCATACATACATCCGTCCTTCATCATCCATCCATTCACCTGTTCGTCTTTCCACGCATCCATCATCCATCCCTATGTCCATCCATCCATCCATCATTCCATCTATCTTTCCATCACCCATCCAACTGTTCATCCATCCATCCTTTCACCTCTTCGTCCATCCATCTTTCCATTATCCATCCAACCATCTTCCATCCATTCACCTGTCCATCCATCCGTTTATCATCCATCCATCCATTCACCTGTTCATCATTCCATCCATCCATCCGTCCATCCATCCTTTTATCATCCATTCATTCAGCCACCATCCATCCACCTGTTCGTCTATTCATCCATCCATCCATCCTTCCATCAACCATCCATTAACCTGTTCATCCTTCCATCCATCCACCATTCATCCATCATCCATCCTTCTATCAACCATCCAATCACCTCCTGTTCATCCTTCCATCCCATCATTCATCAATCCTTCCTTCCATCCATCATCCATCCATTCATCTGTTCATCCTTCCATCCATCATCCTTCCATCCATCCATTCACCGTTCGTCCATCATTCATCCATCCACCACCAATCTACCTATTAATCCATCCCTCCATTCATCTATCTGTCCATTTGTTTATCCATACATTCATCTATCCACCATCTATCCATCTATATGTACATACATCATCTACCCTCCACCCAGCCATACATTATCTACCCACCCATACAGACATACACACATCATTCCACTCAACCGTCCATCCATCCAAACATTAATCTATCCACACATCCATCCATCCATGTGTCTACATCTCATCGATTCATCCATCCCTCCACTCATTCCTAAGCCACTGCTGAGCACTTGTTGTGTGCCTTTCCCCTCCCTCTAACTGGTTCCCTCACATCCTCCCCCAGTGGCCAGCATCTTCTCCCTGAGGGCAGAGGCGCGGCCCCTCACAGTGCCCAGAACCTGCTGGTATACAGCACATGCTCAAATAATGTGACCACTCAGTTAACACACAGAAGAACTTGCTCCAAGCGACACGTGGCACATCTCCTTACAAAATGAATCTATCATAGTGGCTGTTTTCAGAGGCTTTCCCAAACACAGTGTGATCTGGAACAAACTGTGAAGCCCACGAGCCTGGTGAAGCTTTCATTATTGAGCACCTGCTGTATACCTCCTTGAGCTGAGAAGAGGGATCAAGAGCTCATGGCCAAGAGGGGACCAGGCCCACCCACAAACACTGTTGATGTGGCAGGGATGTGGCAATGCAGAAAGGAGCCAGGGGATGGGCTTCCAGCAATCTGGGGGCCACGGAGACTGGTTTGAGTGCAGGGGGAGTGGGCTAGGGCTATCCCTGGTGGTAGGATTCACAGGTGTCGGGCTCCTGGGCTGCAGCTGCTCAGTCACCTCCTGGGACTCAGGTGCATCAGTTCATTGTCCTCATGCCAGTGCTAGGGACAGCCTTATGCACAGGGTCTGAAAAATGCTCAGGTGTACCTGTAGTGTGTGAGAGGAAGGAGGCTGGCAAAGGTGGGCTTGGCCACCTTGCCAGGTGTGGTCTTGAGCGAACTTCTGCCTCCTTTCAGGTGGCACAGAATGTGGTCCTGTACACAGGTGACCCCAACCTGGGGCTAGAGCTGTTTGAGGTAACTGGAGACATCTTCTTCAATGGGGCCTGGGAGCAGGAGAAAGCTGTGTCCTTCTACCAGGTGAGCTGGCCTGTGGGCTGATGTGAGTGGGCCTCAGGGGGGCACCTGGAGGGCTGAGGCACAGGTGTGGCAGGGCAGAGGCCTCTCGCCTGGAGGCAGGGCCACCCATGCACATGCTTCGTTTCCCAGTGGTCTCACCGGAATGATATTGACCATGCCCCTGCCTGGGACAAACGCTCGGGGCCTGGACGTGACAATGGCTCTACCCTTGTACCTGATGATCTCAAGCAACCATGAGCGGGAAGTCCTGTCCCCATCTTCCAGATGAGGACACTGAGGCTCAGAGAGGCACAGGGACATGTCAAAAGACACACAGCATGTCAGTGGGAGGCCCAGGTCTGCATGCACCCTGAAGTGGGATGGCTTCTCCCTTCCTCTGAGCTCACGGTGTGGCTCAGCCCTGGGCACATGTGGTGCTTTTAGAGCAGAGAGGAGTGCTGGCTCCCCCCAGTCAGACCCCCAGTGCCCAGGTGGGAGAGGCTGGTCTGAGGCTGCCGGGTGTAGCTGGATGGGCTACTTGGGTGTCCAAGTTGTTGACTCTTCAGCCCCCAACTTGGGTGTCTGAACTGTGTCCCAGAGCACAGAGCTGTTTTGAGGCGCAGGGGTAGCTGGGGCGTGGGAAGCTCCAAGCACATGTTTGAGCTCTCAGGAAGGCGCTGGGCAAGGTGGGTGCTGCGGGAAACCTGACCCCACCTGCCTGTGTGGTAGGACTGGGTCCTGGCCCTGGCAGTGACTACGGGCAACCGCAAGGTGGAGCTGCAGCTACAGCTGTGCAATAAGCTGGTGACTCCTGGCCACACTGGAGAAGCCCCAGGAGGACTTGGAGTTTGCCTACATGGCCCTAGCATTCAGCATCACTCTGGGTAAGTCCCCTGAGCCCCCACCCTGCCAGGACCCACACTTTGCCAGAGCCCAGCCTCCAGGTCTGCAGGGCAGGAGCTGAAACAGCTGCTGGATTTTCCTGGTCTCCTGTCCAGGCAGGCAGATCTGCACAACCGGCTTCCCCGTCCGGCTGTGGGGCACAGCCAGAGGTCTCTCATGCAGTGCAGAGCTCCCTGCCTGACTGAGCTCTGCTTCCTCTGCCTGCTCCCGCTGCTGACCACAAGGGCCGCCCAGTGTGCCCTCTGCCTTCCAGACATGCCAGGCATCTCGTTGGTCCCTGTATGTGCCAGGCTTAGTGGCACATTCCCTTTCTCCCATGCCCTTCCCACCCTCATCAACCACATGGCTCCCTGGCTGATAAAATCCCAGTTCCCCTCCAGCAGTCTGCCCCTTAAGGCCGGGCATCCCCTGGTGTTGTGCCAGGGTCGTCTGTCCCTCTCCAGAGACAGGGAACCATAGGCAGGCCACGTGCCCCAGCGCCTTGTGCCCTGGGGCCCAGTACACAGTAGGTATACAGCTGATTCCCCAAGGTAAGGGGCTCTGATCGTGACACACCCAGGAGGAGTCGGATGTCACGTCTGTGGGTTGCATGGAGCTGGGGTGCCTGGGAGGACCTAGACTGCATGGCTTTTGGACTCCCCTGGTTAAAACCAGTGAGCAAAGGCAGGCGGCTATGTGTAGGCACAGAGCTGGGCCATCCAAGTCGGACTTTGCCAAAGCCTCACAGTAGACAGGGGCAGGCCTTATTAGTTCTGCTTTGCAGATGGGAAAGTGAGTCTGGGAACCCAGAAGGGACTGGCCAGAGCTGCCCAGGTGACTGGAGGCAAGCCAGGTGTGCTGCCCGAGATCTGTATACCTGCTCCTGAGGGGCCTGTGCCTGACTGCCCCAGGGAGCCACGTCCTCACACCTGCCTCTTTGGCCTGCCCCCCAGGGGACCGGCTGAACGAGCGCGTGGCCTACTACCGGCTGGCCGCCCTGCACCAGCGGCTGGGCCATGGCAAGCTGGCGGAGCACTTCTACCTCAAGGCCCTGTAGCTCTGCAACTCGCTGCTGGAGTTCAATGAGGAGACCCTCTATTACATGAAGGTGTACCTGGTGCTTGGTGACATCATCGTCTATGACCTGAAGGTGAGTGGGGAGGGACAGGGCTCTGGGTGTTCCCGGCCCCCTTGGAGTGGGATCTCCACAGACCCCAGGGGTCTGGGTTCCAGCCTTCCTTAGGAATAGCCCAATGGCTTCCCTGGAGCTCTGCACCCAGCTGGAGGAGCCAGCAAGGTTAGCAGATACAACCCAGCTCCAAGCTGGCCAGGCGCCACCCTCAAGAACTCAGTCTCAACCAGGGAGGCCGACACATGAGTGGGCAATGGTGGCCTCTGGGTAAAGAAGGGGAATTGTCAGTCACCTCCTGGAGGAGGTGACACCAAAGCTGAGTCTTGACAGTCAAATGTCAAGTTGGACATTTCAGAGGATGGTATCATCCTCACATTGAATCCACGTTGCAAGATCCAACCCAAATCCTGGCGCCTCCTCTAGGAAGCCTGCCCAGGGTGCCAGCCTGCACTGAGCAACTCCTTCCTGGAGTCCCGAGACACCTTGAATCTTCACATTACCCAGGAAGGGTGGGGTGGGACCAGTGTCTTACCGTCGGGTTCACAGACAGGGAAACCCCAGCTCAGGGCAGGTGCAGTGGGGCGGGGCCCTAGCCAGGCAGGCTGCGACCTTGCTGGATGGGGTCAGTCTCGAGGGGAGGTGCTGTGCTCCCTCTGCCCCCAGCCCTGCAGGGGTGGAGAGCTGGGACTGTCAGACTCAGACCTGGGGTGTCTCCACCCCTCTGCCCAGCAGGCACCGCCCCTCCTCAGCTATCGCACCGGCACCGCGTTAGTGCTCCTTATGGACTGAGGGGCCAGGGCGCTCCAGTCCAGGGACTGAGATCTTGGGGGCCTTAGAACAACATGAGGAGCTGGGGCAGCCCTAAGACCCCACCCCTTATCCCCCACCACAGGCCTGGGGCTGCCCAGAAGGCCCCCGCCCAGTGCTGGTGACACCTGATGGTCAGAAGCGGTCCCTCTGGCCTCCCAAGTCCCAGCCAGACAGGGAGGTGCCAGGTGTCAGACCCAGAGGGATGCTGCTCACCGCTCAGGGGCTCGCCTGGGACCCAGGGGACGAGCCTCCCAGAAGAGGCCTTTATCTCTCTTGGTGAAGCCTGCCGCCCACTCCGCCTGCCCGGGAGGAAGGAAAGGGCCACGTAGTACCTGAGAGGCAAAGTCCACGGTTGGGGGCGAGGGGCAGAGGCCTCCTTCACCTCCTTCCCATGCACAGCCCTCTGGGTCTCATCGTGACTATGCTGTCAGCCCAGGCCAGCTTCCCACAGGGAGGCCCCCTCGGAATTCCCCAAGGGCGGCTGTCTTTCCAAGGCCACACCCTCCTCCTTGTATAGGAGGCTCTGGACCCAGGGCCCAGAGGAGTGGGGGAAAAAGCCGGGCTGGATGGGGCCTGGAAGGCTGGCAGAGAGGCAGGGGTAAATGGGCATCTTTGCCGATTGCCTCTAAAATGGGGTCCCCTTTAGTCTACACGTGAGAGTAAGCCCTGGAATAGGGTGGATTAGGTGTATCCTGGCTCAGCCTGCCACTCACTAGCTGTTGCACACACTACAGGCACATGGAAATGCACACCCAAATGCACACAGGCACACGCACACACACAGGTACACAAACACGCACAGGCACACTCAGAGACATATGCTTTGGCTGGCTCCTTCCTGTTTAGTTGGGATGCCCCCACCCCTTCAGGAAGCCTTTGCCTTCCACCCCCGGCTGAGTCTGCGGCCTCCTGGGCCCCCCACAGGCTCCTGGGCTTCCCTCTGCCACAGCCCGGGCCACCTTTGTGGTCAGTGTTCACTCCCAGGTCCCTCAGACTGGGAGCAAGGACGTTAGGCTCAGCCATGCACCCAGCACAGAGTCCAGGGTTTGGCTGGGCCGGGGGCATTGGATGAGCAGTGGCGGTGACTCGGGGCCTTCTCATGCCCTTGCTCCGTGTGTGGGGTGGGGCAGTGAGGGAATGGACTGCTGCATCTTGGACTTTGTCCTTGGCCCTGGAGCCATCTTGAGGTGTAAAGAGGGACAGGCCAGGCATGGGTCTTAGAGAGGTCCCTTGAGTGACCCCCATGTGGAGGAGGCGCCTGGGGAGAGGCCGGGTGGGGGATGGGAGGGTCAAGGTGGAGGTCTGGGAGGCAGCATCCCAACCCAGGGATGGTGAGTTTGAGCCAAAGATTCATTGAAAATGGGAGTGGATGTCTGGGTAGTCACACTCCGTCAATATTTCAGGGAACATTGCCAGAGAGGACACCTGTGAGATGGTTTTGTACCCGGCCTGTCCCATGGAGGGCCTGGAAATGGTCAGCATGGACAGGGGCCAGAGGGGAGCCTGGGTCACTCAACGCTGTGCCCCTGCTGTGGCTTGGAGCCATGGGTCCTGCATGGAACTCTCAGAGCAGGCAGGATCTGCCCTGACCTCAGCCCATGGGGAAAGCAGCCACTGCCTGCAGAAAGGGTAGGACTGGGGCAGGAGGCTTGGGGTGAGTGGGGCATAGGGACAGTCAGGAAGGCTTCCAAAGATGTCAGGGTTGTCCTCACCTCCTGCAGCTGAGACCACAGCAGTGTCACAGGCTTCAGGGCTCATGGGGTGAGCCAGCATTGGCTGGACATGTGGAATGACCTGGAGACAGGAACGGCCTCTGGGAAGACGGGCTCCGAGTCCCCCTTTTGCTGAGCATGGCCTGTCCCCTTCAGGACCGGTTTGATGCAGCCGGGTACTACCAGCTGGCACTGGCAGCCGCCGTGGACCTGGGCAACAAGAAGGCACAGCTGAAGATCTACACGCGGCCGGCCACCATCTCCCACAACTTCCTCCCGGACCGCGAGAAGTCGCTCTTCTTCTAAGTCGCTCTTCTTCTACCGGAAGGCCAGGACCTTCGCCACAGAGCTCAACGTCCACAGGGTCAACCTGCCTCCTCTGCCACTCTGCAGGTGGGCCCTCTGCTTGGCCCCCAGCCACCCTCGCTGAGGACAGCATCCGAGGGAGTGGGTTTTGTGCGAGGATGGTCTCCTGCCTCTCCTGGTGTCTCCTGTGGCTCATTTTCTGGGAAATGGAGGCATGAAAGCAGGGTTCAAATAGCAATAAATGTTTTTTTGCAATAACATACTGAAGTCCCCAGGGCATCCTCCCCTGTGTGCTTCCTGGGTTGTGTCTAGGAGCCAGCTCCTTCCATGGTGGCAGCCCTCTGATCTTGGGGATGAGAAGGACCCTGAGTCCAACAGACCTGGGCCAGGTCACCATGAGCCTCGGTTTCCTCGGCGGCCAGCGGACAGAGGCGAGATGGTGGTGGAACTCCCTGGGCAGCTCCCTGCTCTCCCTGCTCAGAGCTTTTGCTGTAGGTCTCGTGCCGCCCTTGCCTTTAACCTTCAGGCCACTGTGCCCGGATGTGGGGGCTGCTAGTGTCCCTGTTCGCCATTGAAGAAATAGAGGCACAGAGAGGTTAGGTGTCTGGCCCACCATCACACAGCAGGTAAAGGCAGAGACGCAGAGCCCAGTACTGACCACCACACCACCCTGCCAGCCTGCAGCCAGGAAGGTGTCCCCCATTAGGACCCAAGGTCAGCTCCTGGACCTCTCTTGTGGTGTCAGGAGAGCCACAGGCCAGTGAGGGTGGCCCCGGGGATCCCTCACTCAGTGTCGTCTGCTCCCAGACTTGGTTGGGCCGAGCCTGGCCAGTCCCACCTCTGGCCACCGGTCAGCCCTGCGGGAAGTGAGATGCAGGGATCTCCGCCTGTGTAGACGCTGCTACCCAGTATTGAAAGGCTTATCTGGGCTGCCCCCCAGCCGTCCCCACATACCCCCTCCCCCTCCAGCCCTCATCCCAGTCCCTGGAATCCCAGGTTTTCCTTCTTGGAATCTCTTGGCCACAGGGAACACGGCTCACACGGTCTCTTTGCCAGTTTCTGGCAAGGAAACCGAGGTTCAGAGACTGTGGGTGTCCCACGTGGTTCTCACATACACTGCACTCTCCCAGGCCCCTCTTTTAAACACTTTAAATGAGGTGACATTCACATCGCATGCAATTAACTATTTCAATGCAAATAATGTGGTGGCATTTGTGCATTCACAGTCCTGTGCAACCACTCACGCCAAGTAGTTTCAAAACGTGTTCATCTCCCCAGAAGAAACCTGCCATCCTCACTAAGCTGTTACCCCTCCTTGGTATCCCCCAAGCCCCTCGCTAATGGAAGGGGAAACTGAGGCCCGGAGAGAGACTTGCCAGTGGGCGGAGCTCTGATAATAAGGAATCAGGCACCCATCTGCTGCTTCAGTCCTGGTTGGTTTTCCACCCAGCAGAGGTGACAGAGCCAGGAGGTTCTGGGAGCGCCACAGGTGTCACTGGTTCAGTCCTGGGTTGGTTTTCCACCCAGCAGAGGTGACAGAGTCAGGACCTTCTGGGACCCCATGCTTGTAGCCAGAGCCCTGCCCCGAGCTTCCCCACCAGGGGGCAGCAGAGAGCTTTCCAGAACCGGCTGCGGGGCTGGCGGGAAGCAGCAGGTCAGAGCTGCTGACAAACCTCACGTGGACCCCAGATCACGGACTCTGTGGGTTGAGTTTGGGAATTGGAGAGGAGGCCGCGTGATTGGAAACGTGAAGACAGCACGGCCTGGCTGGAGCAGCGGGAAGCACCGTCACGTTTACTGAGGACACAGACCTCCTGCCCGCTGGGCCGGGCCTGCAGCCACTCTTCTCGGGGTGGGGTCCGCAGGTCCGCGTTGCTCTCGGCCTCCGACCTGCCTCAGAGTCCAGGGCCTTTGGATCTGTGCCTCCCCATCTCCACCCACCCTGGCTGGTGCCATGAGGGGACTGGATCCTGGGATCCTGTTCCTCTTGGGCAGCAGAGACTGGGGAACCAGAGGAGATGATGGGTCTTCAAGCCCCACATTCAAACCCCAGCCCACCAAGCACAGTCTGGGGGTTTGGGGTGAGGGACTTGATGTCTCTGAGCCCCAGTTTTGTCACCACTAAAATGAGGCCGACATACTGGGGCAGAGTGCCCGCCCCAGGGCCAACAGAGGCCTGTTTCCTACTGACAATACCTCTTACTCCTAGGAACAGCTCCAACAACCACACACTAGGGAACACTCAACCCAGGTCAGCTTTTCAGAGGCACCTGAACCAGAGCGACTCCATCTTGAATGGGGGCTGGGTAAAGGGAGGCTGAGACCTGCTGGGCCGCCTTCCCAGGAGGCTAGGCATTCTTCCTCACAGGATGAGATAGGAGGTTGGGACAAGATACAGCTCATAAAGACCTTGCTGATAAAGCAGGTTGCAGTCAAGTCGGCCAAAGCCCACCAAACCCAAGATGGCCATGAGTGTGACCTCTGATTGTCCTCACGGCTAATTATGTGCTAATTATAATGCATTAGCTGCTACAAGACACTCCCACCAGCGCCAAGACAGTTTACAGGTGCCATGGCAACATTTGGAGGTTGCCCTACATGGTCTCAGAAGGGAGAGCAGAAACTCTCTGTTCTGGGAATTGCCCACCCCTTTCCTGGAACACTCATGAATTGTCCAACCCTTGTTTAGTGTATGATCAAGAAATAACCATGAAAATGGGCAACCAGCAGTCTTTGGGGCCACTCTGCCTATGGAACAGCCATTCTTTTTTTCTTTTTTCTTTTTTTTTGAGATGGAGACTCGCTCTGTTGGCAGAACTGGAATGCAGTGGCGTGATCTTGGCTCACTACAACCTCCACCTCCTGGGTTCAAGCGATTCTCCTGCCTCAGCCTTCCTAGTAGCTGGGATTACAGGCACCTGCCACCACACCCAGTTAATTTTTTGTATTTTAGTGGCGACAGGGTTTTGCCATGTTGGACCAGGCTGGTCTCGAACTTCTCACCTCAGGTGATCCACCTGCCTCGGCATCCCAAAGTTATAGGATTACAGGAGTGAGCCACTGAGCCTGGCCAGAGTTGCCATTCTTTTATTCCTTTTCTTTCCTAATAAACTTGCTTACACTTTTTGGACTCGCCCCGAATTCTTTCTTCTGTGAGATCCAAAAAACCTCTCTTGGGGTCTGGATTGGAACCACTTTCCAGTAACAAACTTGCTTAACCTCTCAGACCCTTCATCTCTTCATCTGTAACCAAAGACAAAGCCTCCCCTGAGGTTCCAAAAGTGTGAAGAGAATGCATGGGAAACGAGGGGCACAGAGGTGGTATGCAGAACCAATATCACAGATGTCAAGCCACTGTCATATTGGAAATAATATCATGCTCTTCCCCACAAGGTATGAGGAACAATATCACAGGGGGATGTGTACCTTCTCCAGTAGTGGGAGTAGTATCATCATCTCTTCCTTTAGATGACAGGAACAATATTACAGGGTGGGTGTACACCCCATGTGTTTTTGGAAGCAATGTCATTCTCTCGTCTTCTAGGTTTTACGATTCATATCACAGGCAGGATGTACACCCCTTGTTATATTGGACGGAGTCTCATCCTCTTTCAACCTGTATCTTTAGAACAATATCCCATGCGGGTTGTATATCTCTTCAATATTGGTAGTAATACCATCTTCTCTTTTCCCGGATATAAGAAAAAAATATCACAGGAGGGGTGTACACGCCTTGCAATGTTGTTAGTAATATCATCTTTCCCCTGTGGTTATTAAGAACAAAATCCCAGGGTGGCTGTACGGTTCCTACTTTATTGGGAGTAATATCATTCAATCACCCCCTGGATATCAGAAACCATATCACAGAAGAGTTGTCCACCCCCTTCGAGATTGTCAGCCATGTCATCTTCTTCCCACCTGGATATTAGGAACGATACCCCGGGGTTGGGGGCGGTGTACACCCACTGCGATATCGAAAGTAAAATCAACCTCTTTCCCGCTGGATATTAGGAACAATATCACAGGTGTGTGTGCACCTTCTGGGATATTGGGAGTACTATCAGTCTCCACCCCACTGCATATTAGGAGCAACATACAGGGGGCAGGGTAGTTACACCCCCTGCGATATTGAGAGCAATATTCTTCTCTTTCCCCTGTACATTAGGAACTACATCACAGAGGTCTGTACACCTTCAGCGATATTGGGATTCATGTTATCCTCTCCCCCACTGAATGTCAAAAACAATATCACAGAAGGGTGTAAACCCCCTGCGATATGGCCAGTAACATCATCATCTCTACCTTTGGATACTAGGAACAACATCACAGAGGGTGTGACACTGCCCCGCGATATTGGGCATAGTGTTATCCTCTCTTCCCCTGGATATTAGAAACGATATCCCTGGTGGGGGGAGGTGGAGTACATTAAAAACAATATCACTGGGTGGGTGTACACCCCCTGCAATATTGGGTGTAGTATCATCCTCTCTTCCCTAGGATATTAAGAACAGTATCACAGGAAGGGTGTACAGCCACAGTCCCTGCGTTATTGGGAACAATAGCATCTTCTCCCCCTCTCTATATAAGGAACAATAGCCCAGGGTGGGTGTACATCCCCTGCGATAATGGGCGTAATGTCATCATCTCCCAAAGTGAATATTGGGCATAGTGTCACAGGAGGGTGTACGCCTTCTTCGATATTGGGAGCAATATCATCCTCTCCCGACAGGATTGTAGGCAAAATATCAAAGGGGTTTTACAACTTGTGCGATATGGGCAGTAATATCATCCTCTCCCCACCTCGATGTTAGGAACCATATCACAGGCGGCTGTACACTTCTTGTGATATTGGGAGTCACATCATCCTCTTCCATCATGGATATTAAGAACAATATTATAAAGTAGGTGTACACCCCCTACGATATTGAGAGAAATATTATGCTCTCCCCTTCGGGATATTAGAACAATATTGCAGGAGGTGTGTACAACCCCTGCAATATTGGGAATCATATCATCCTCTCCCTCTGAATATAAGAAACAAATTAAAAGGAGGATGTACACCCCCTCTGATACTGGGAGTCATATCATTTTCTCTCCCTCTGGATATTCGGAACAATATCACAGTGGGTGTGTACACCTCCTGTGATACTGCCACTAGTATCATCGTCTCCATCCCAGGATATAGGGAACAATATCACAAGGGGGTGTACACCCCTTGCAATATTGGGAGTAACGTCTTCCTCTACCCCGCTGGCTATTGGGAACAATGTCACAGAAGAAGTGTACACCCCCTGCTCTATTGGGGGTATTGGGGGTGATATCCACTCCATCCCTGGATATTAGGAACAATATCACTAGGCAGTGTACACCTCCTGCAATATTGAGACTAATTCTCTCGCTCCCTGGATATTAGGAATCATATCACAAGGGTGGTGTACACCCACTGCGAAATCGGAAGAAATAGCATCCTCTCCACCTTTGGATGTTAGGGACAATATCACGGGGGAGGTCTACACGCCCTGCGATATTGGGAGTCATATCATCCTCTCCCACCCAGGATATAAGAAACAAGATGACCGAGGGGATATACACCCACTGCGATAGTTTCAATATCGTCCTCTCCCCACCAGATATCAGGAACAAGTCTATTATTAATATTAATAAGTATAAAATTAAAAATCATCGATATTAATAATCACAAAAAGATAGTAAAAATAATACTGGTTAAAAATGTTAATGATTAGTATTAATAATATTAATATCACTATTAATAATAAATTAATACTAATAACACTATTAATAATAAAATAATGATATCAGCAATTAATGCTGCTTAAGTCAATACTAAGAGATGTTGGTAATAAAATAATGATTCATATTAAGAACTAATATTGTTAAATGACATTAATATTAATTTTAAGTGTGCATAATCATATATGTAAAATAATTATCCAAAATTAATAATGGTATCCTATTAATAGTGTCATTGATAATTAAAATCGATCATTGATGTTTAATAATTAATCATATTATTACTCCTAATATTGCAAGGAGTGTACACCTACCTGTGATGTCATTCCTAATATCCAGGGATGGAGAGCATAGTATTAGTTTTAATATCGTAGTAGGTGTACACTCATGGTGTGACACTGATCGTAATATCTAGGGGGATAGAGTATGACATGACTCTCAACATAGCAACGAATGGATATTAGGGATATCCCCCTAATATCTAGGGGGATAGAGTATGACATGACTCTCAACATAGCAACGAATACCATCTGGTGATATTGCTCCTAATATTCACGGAAGAAGTATATGATATTACTCCCAATATCGCAAGGATGGTACAGCTCTTCTATGATATTGTTCCTAGTATCCAGAGGGGGAGAGGATGATAATAATTCCAGTATCGCAGGCTGTGTTCACCCCCCCCGTGATATTGTTATTAATATCCTGGAAGGGAGAGGATGATATGACTCCCCATAGAGCAGGAGGCGGATACCCAGCCTGGGATATTGTTCCTAATATCCATGGAAGGGAGAGACTGATATTACTCCCAATATGGCAGGGGGTCAACATCCACCCTGTGATATTCTTCTTAATATCTCAAGGTCGAGAGGTTGATATTATTCCCAGTATCGCAGACACTGTACACCCCCGTGTGATACTCTTCCCGATATCCGGAGGGGAGAAGATGGTATTAATCCCCATATCTCAGCAGGTGAACACCCACTCTGTGATACCTTCCTAATATGCAAGGGGAGAGAGGATAATTCATTCCCAATATTGCAAAAGATGGGACAATATCATGCTCCCCCCGTGATATTGTCCTTAATATTCCAAGGCACAGAAAACGATGTTACTCCCAATATCACAGAAAGTGTACACCCCCCAGTGATGTTTCTCCCATGATCCAGGAGGGCAGAGGATGATATTACTTTCAATATCGCAGGGGGTGTACACGCCCCCGGTGACACTGTTCCTAATTTCCACCTGGGAGAGGATGATATTACTCAGAATATCGCAGGGGTTATAAACACTCCTTTGATATTGTTCCTAATATCCAGGTGGGGAGACGATGATATGCCTCCCTGTATTGCAGAGGGTGTACACCCGTCTTTGATACAGTTCGTAATGTCTAGAGGGGGAGATGATATTACTCACAAAATCGTAAACACGCTGTGTGTCCATGATAGATCCAAATATCCAGGCAGAGATATGACACCTCAAGTCGCCGGGAGTGTCTAACCTGGCTGTCACATTGTTTCCTATACACAGGGAGGAGAGGATGATTTCGCGATCAATATCCAGGAAGTCAACACGCCGCCTGTGACATGCACCGTAATATTCACGTTGGGAGAGGATGATACTACTGTCAATAAGAAAGGGGTTGTCCAACTCGCCTGAGATATTTTTCTTACTATCCAGAAGAAGAGAGAATAGTAAAACTCCCAATAGTTCTGGTGGTGTCCTCCACCATGTGATATTGCTCTCAAGAGCAAAAGGGAGAGAAGATAATATTATTCATTGTACTGCAGGGAGTGTACACCAAACAGTGAAATCTCGCCACCCCCACGAGGTAGGGACCAATAGCCACCCCCTCTCCCCACCTTGGCTATTGGGAGCCACCTCGCAGGGGGTGAGCCACCCCCCGCGAGGTGGGGACCAAAAGTCACCCCCTCTCCCCACCTTGGCTATTGGGAGCCGGTGGACTCACAGCCAGTTTACGATATTGTGAATAGTATCATCTCCCCATCCGAAATTATGCACTCTTTCACACATGGGTGTGCACCCTCAGTGTATTGCTCAAGGAGCAATAATATAATCAATTATTAAGTATCAATGATCGATTTTAATAATTACCAATAATACTAGCAATTAATAATTTACATTAATTATGGATAATTTTAAATAGGTAATGTTGTACACCAAAAATTAATTTTAATATTAATATCATTTATTAATATTATTATATCATTTATTATTTTATTGCCAGCATCGCTTAGTATTGATTTAAGTAACAATGTTGATATCATTATTTCATTATTAATGTTATTATTAGTTATTAATACTAATTGGTAACATGTTATCCAGTATTAGTATTTCATATCTTTATTGTCATTAATATCAATGATTACTATTTTTATTATATTTATTAATATTAATATTAATAGACTTGTTCCTGATATCTGGCGGGAAGAAGATATTACTCCCAATAGTGCAGAAAGTGTACACTCCTCTACGATGTTATTCCTAACAGGGGGTAGAGGATGACATTATTGAAACTACCACAGTGTGTGTACATCCCTTCAGTCAACTTGTTCCTTCTATCCAGGGTGCGAGAAGATATTACTCCCAATATCACAGGGGGCGTGCACCTCCACTGTGATATTTTCCCTAACATTCAAAGGTGGAGAGGATATTTCTTCCGATTTCGCAGTGGGTGTACTCCACCCCTGAGATATGGTTCCTAATATCCAGATGGCGAGAGGATGATATCAGTCTCCATATTGCAGGAGATGTACACTCCCTACTGATATTGTTCCTAATATCCAGGGACGAAGAGGACGATATCACTCCCAATAAAGCAGGGAGTGTACACCCCTTCTGTGACATTGTTCCTAATAGCCCACTGGGGAGAGGAAGATATTACCCCCAATATCGCAGGGGTGTACACCCCCTTGTGATATTGTTCCTTATATCCTGGGAGGGAGACGATGATACTAGTGGCAATATCGCAGGGGGTTTACACACCCACTGTGCTATTGTTCCGAATAACATGATATAACTCCCAATATCACAGCGGGGTACATACTCCTGTGATATTGTTTCTTATATTCAGGGGGAGAGGATGATAGTACTCCCAATATCGCAGGGGTTGTACACACCTCCTGCGATATGGTTCCTAATATCCCGAAGGGGAGAGCATAATATTACTCTCAATATCTCAGGGGGTGTACACCTCCTTGTAATATTGTTCTTAATATCCATGATGGGAGAGGATAAGACTCCCAATATGGCAAGAAGTGTACAGCCACCTGTGATATAGTTCCTAACATCCAGGTGGGGAGAGGATGATATTACTGCCCATATCGCACCAGTTGTAAAACCCCTTCGATATTTTGCCTACGATCCTGAGGGGAGAGGATGATATTACTCCCAATATTGAAGAAGGTGTACACCCCCCTGGGACACTATGCCCAATATCCACGTTGGGAGTCGATGACATTACACCCAATATCGCAAGGGATGTACACAAACCTGGGATATTGTTCCTTATATCTAGAGGGGGAGAAGACGCTATTACTCCCAATAACGCAGGGACTGTGGCTGTACACCCCTCCTGTGATATTGTTCTTAATATCCTAGGGAAGAGAGGATGATACTACACCCAATATCACAGGGGGCGTACGCCCACCCAGTGATGTTCTTCTTAACATACTCCACCTCCCACCACCAGGGATATCGCTCCTAATATCCAGGGGAAGAGAGGATAACCTTATGCCCAATATTGCTGGGGAGTATACACACCCTCTGTGATGTTGTTCCTAGTATCCAAAGGTAGAGATGATGATGTTACTGGCCATATCACAGGGGGTGTACACCCTTCTGTGATATTGTTTTTGACATTCAGTGGGGGAGAGGATAACATGAATCCCAATATCGCTGAAGGTGCACAGACCCCTGTGATGTTGTTCCTAATGTACAGGGGAAAGAGAAGAATATTGCTCTCAATATCACAGGGGGTGTAACCACCTTGTCCACTGTATATTGTTTCTAATATGCAGCGGGGTGGAGGCTGATAGTACTCCCAATATCCCAGAAGGTGCACACACACCTGTGATCTAGTTCCTAATATCCAGCAGGAAAGAGGCTGATTTTACTTTCGATATCGCAGTGGGTGTACACCGCCCCCAAC
>NW_022680793.1:0-81376 GCF_009764315.1 Trachypithecus francoisi
TTGGCTCAAAGGTTAGTTAATGGAGGTAGGGTCAACAGACTTAACTGGGGAAGCCTCTCCCATCCCTAGTATTTACTCTATGACCTAATGCTCTAAGGTAAGAACTGGCTGCCTTCAGCCTGTTCAATTATTACAAGCTAGGTAACCTTTCGGCCTTCCTAAAGGTTTGTGACTATTTCCTCTAACTTTCCCTAATATTTCCCTTTAATATTTCTGCCGCCATCCTGAGTGAATCCCAACAGAGAAAGGTGGATTGCTCGAAGCCAGCAACTTCAGATCAGCCTGGGCAACATATTAACACCCTGTCTACCAAAAAAACCAGAGTGAATTTGTGGAAGACAATTTTTCCACAAACTGGGGGTGGAGGGAATGGTTTCAGGATGATTCAAGTGCATTACCTATATCATACACTTTATTTCTATTATTATTACATTGTAATATATAATGACATAATTATAGATCTCATCATAATGTGTCATCAGTGGGATCCCTGAGCTTGTTCTCCTGCAACTAGACTGTCCTATCTTGGGGGGCGGGGGGGTGATGGGAGGCAGTGACAGATCATCAGGCATTAGATTCTCATAAACACTGTGCAACCTAGCTTCCTTGCATGCACAGGGCACTATAGGCTCCACACTCCTGTGAGAATCTAATGTCCCTGATGATCTGACAGGACATGGAGCTCAGGTGGTCATGTGAGTGATGGCGAGGGGCTCTAAATACAGATGAAGTTTCCCCTCACTCACCTGCTGCTCACCTCCAGCTCTGTGGCCCTGTGGTTGGAGACCCCTGCTCAAGTTCATTTGAAAGAATCCATCCCATGCCATTCTTCGGAGTCATCTTTACTGCTGCAGTGGTCAAGTGTAGCACCCTTTAGCTCCCAGGGAATATGCCTCAGCTGCCATTTCATCACAATCAACACGTGGTAGCTTGAGTCACTGTGAGGTCACTTCCTGGAAATCACCAGCATTCCATATCCCACTGGGAAGGAGCTGGGCGCTGCTCCTTGGATAACCAAACCTAGGCCCAAATTCAATCAGGAGACATAAACTTCTGAAATGTTTAAACTGCAATGGGTGCAGTGGCTCACACCTGAAATCCCAGCACTTTGGGAGGCCAAGGTGGGTGGATCACTTTGAGCTTAGGAGTCTGAGACTGGCCTGGAAAACACAGCAACTCACCCCCATCCTGTCTCTACAAAAAACACAAAAAGTAGCCAGGCATGGTGGGACATACCTGTAATCCCAGCTACCCAGGAGGCTGACGCAGGAGAATTGCTTGAGCCTGGGAAGTGGAGGTTGCAGTGAGCCGAGACTGTGCCACTGCACTCCAGCCTGGGTAATAGAGTGAGACTCGGTCTCAAAAATAATTAATTAATTAATTAAATATATATATATAATTTAATATAAAGAAATATTAATTGTAACAGGGGATCAGCATGATGAGGGACACCATAGCATAAATAAAGACAACTCTAGAGAATATACAACTAGCAGAGGCCAGGCACGGTGACTCAGGCCTATAATCCCCGCGATTTTGGAAGCCAAAGCAGGAGGATCAATTGGTACCAGGAGTTCGAGACCGGCTTGGGTAACATGGTGACACCCTGTGTCTACCAAAAAAAGAAAGCATTTAGCCAGGAATGGTGGTGGCACACAACTGTAGTACCAGCTACTCGGGAGTCTGGGTGGGAGGATGCCCTGAGCCTGGGAACTCTAGGCTGCAGTGAGCCAAGATCATGTCACTGTACTCCAGAGCGAGACCCTGTCTTAGAAAAGAAAGAAAAGAAAGTGCTAATCTAATCCCCCTACGGGAATCCTCTTCTCCTGCCCTCTCTGGAACCTCACTTGTCAGTTCTTCCTCAAACTTCCCTGTATGTTTACCATGTCCCCCACCAATCACTTCGGTCACTGTGGTGGCCGAAGTAATGCCTCCTACCAATTGCTCAAGTCCTGTGTTACACAGCGCAGTTACAGAGGAAGGGGGATATTAACAGTGCAGATGGAATTAATGTTGCTAATCAGCTGTCCTTGAAACAAGATTATCCTGGAGTATCTGGGTGAGCCCACGTAATTACAAGGGTTCTTTAAACACGGAAGAGGGAGGCAGGAAGTTAAGAACCAGAGAGGGTAGGCACAACGGCTCATGTTTGTAATATCAATACTTTGGGAACCCCAGGCAGGAATATCCCTTGAGTGCAGGAGTTCAAGGCAAGTCCTGGCAACACAGCCAGGCTCCATCGCTACCAAAAAATTCAAAATTCACTGAGTGTCATGGCGCTTACCTGTAGTCCCACATACTCGAAAGGCAGAGGAAGGATTGCTAGCCTGGGGGTTTGAGGCTACAAAGAGCCGTGATTGCCCCACTGAACTCCATCCTGGGTGACAGAGCAAGATCCTGTTTCTGAATGTAAATGACAAGTCAATGGGTGCAGCACAACAACATGGCACATGTATACATATGTAACAAACCTGCCTGTTGTGCACATGTACCCTAGAACATAAAGTGTGTGTGATATATATATATATAAAGGACATTGGAAACAGGGCTTTCTCCATCCTAAGGTTCCTACACGGCATCTCTCTCTGCAAATGAGTAAACATACTCCAACTCTCTGCAGAGTGGAGCAGCAGGAAAATGCACTCACCTCATTTCCGTGCTGCTTGCGAGGGCTGGACAGCAAAATAACCAGCTCCTTCCTGATGAAGAAACCAGGAAATGGCTGGACTTGAGCTAAGGAGAATTTAGTTTCTTCTTTTGGTTCTCAATAGGCAGGGTCGGGGCCAGGCATGGTGGCTCATACTTGTAATCTTTGCACTTTGGGAGGCCTAGGGGAGAGAATCACGTGAGGCCAAGTGTTCAAGACCAGCCTGGGCAACATAGCAAGAACCAGGTGGCATGCACCTGTGGTCCCCAGTACTCGGTAGGATGAGGTGAGAGGAGTAATCACTTGATCCCAGGAGTTTCATGCTGCAGTGAACCATGATTGCACCATTGCACTCTGGCCTGTGTGACACAGCCAGATCATGTCTCAAAAACTGAGAGAGAGAGAGAGAGAGAGAGAGAGAGAGAGAAACTATAGGCAGGCACCAGCACATTCAGCTAGTTTTTAAATATTCTGTAGAGACAAGGTCTTGCTAGGTGGCCTATGCTGGTCTAAAACTCCTGGCATCAAGAGATCCCCCTGCCTCAGCCTCCCAATGCCCTGGGATTATATTTTTTGATTATTATTATTGAAGACACTTGTTCTTTTTTTTTTTTTTTTTTAGGCGGAGTCTCGCTCTGTCGCCCAGACTGGAGTGCAGTGGCGCAATCTCGGCTCACTGCAAGCTCCGCCTCCCGGGTTCACGCCATTCTCCTGCCTCAGCCTCCCGAGTAGCTGGGACTACAGGCGCCCGCCACCTCGCCCGGCTAGTTTTTTTTTTTTTTGTATTTTTAGTAGAGACGGGGTTTCACCATGCTAGCCAGGATGGTCTCGATCTCCTGACCTCGTGATCTGCCCGTCTCGGCCTCCCAAAGTGCTGGGATTACAGGCTTGAGCCACCGCGCCCGGCCGACACTTGTTCTTATACTGCTTTAAGGCATAAAAGGAAAAAAAATGCAGATAATAACAAATGTTGGTGAAGGCCAGGCACAGGGGCTCAGTTTGTAATTCCAGAACTTTGGGAGGCTAAGTTGACCAGATCATTGAGGCTACGAGCATGAAACCAGCCTAGGCAACAGGGTAAAACCCCATCACTACAAAAAATATATAGAAATTAGCCAGGCATGGTGCTGTGTATCTGTAATTCCAAGCTACTCAGGAGGCTGAGATGAGAGGATCACTTGTGCCTGAGAGGTCAAGGCTGCTGTAATGACATCACTGCACTCCAGCACTGCACTCTAATGACATCACTGCACTCCAGCCTGAGACAGAGCAATCCTCTGTCTAGAAAAAAATAATGTCAGTGAAGATGCAGAGGAATTGGAGCCACATACATTACTTGTGGGAACATAAAATGGCATAACGACACTGGGAATTCCTTTTCTTGTTATTTTAATTTCATTTTTTTTTTAAATCAAGACAGGGTCTCCCTATCTTGCCTAGGCTAGTCTTGAACTTGTGGGCTCAAGTCATCCTCCCAACTGAGCCTCCTAAGTAGCTGGGATTACAGGTGTGAGCCATCGCACCCAACTGGTCTAGCCACTTTAGAAAACGTCTGGTAGTTTCTCAAAAGCCTAAATATGCAGTCATCACATAATGCAACAATTTAACTCCTAGGCATGTACATATTTCAGAGGAAAAAAATATATATATGTCCATACAAAAATCTGTACAGGAATCTTCATAGCAGCATTATTCATAATGGCCAATACACGAAAACAACCCAAATGTCCACCACTGATGAATGGATAAACAAAAGCACTGTGTCTACCATGGAATATTATTCAGCCGTAGAACGAAGGAACTACTGATAAAAGCCACAACATGAAGGAACTTTGAAAACACTGAACTAAGAAGGAAAAAAAGCCAGCCACAAAAGATCACGTATTGTACAATTCTATTTGTTCAGATTAGGCAAATATACAGTGACAGAAAACCAATCAATGGTTGCCTAAGGCTGAGGGCAAAGGCAAGTGGTAGGGAGTAGGAGGCAGTGGCTAAGGAGTGCGGATTTCTCTACAGGGTAATGAAAGGTTCTAAAAGTGACTGTGGTGATGGGTGCACAGCTCTGTGAATACTGTAAAACCCACCGAATTGCAGATTTCAGCAAATAAATTGCATGACACATGAGTTATATTTTTATAAAGTTGTTATTTAAAAAAATAATAATAAGTGGCTGGGCACAGGTAGTCATGCCCGCCTGTAATCCCTGCACGATGGGAGGGTAAGGCAGGAGGATCACTTGAGGTCAGGAGTTTGAGATCAGCTTGAGCAACCTAGTGAAATCCTGCCTCTACAATAAAAAATAAAAAAAAATTCAGCTGGTCATGGTGGCACACGTCTGTATTCCCAGCTGCTTGGGAGACCGAGGTGGGAGGATTGCTCAAGCCCAGGAGTTTGAGGCTGCAATAAGTCATGATCATGTCGCCATACTGCAGCCTGGGCGACAGAACAAGACCCTGTCTGTACAAAGGAAAGAAATGGGCTGGGCGCGGTGCTCATGCCTGTAATCTCAGCACTTTGGGAAGCTGAGACAGGTGAATCATCTGAGGTCAGGAGTTTGAGAACAGCCTGGCCAACATGGTGAAACCCTTTCTCTACTAAAAATTACAAAAATTAGCTGGGTGTGGTGGTGGATTCTTGTAATCCCAGCTACTCAGGAGGGCTGAGGCAGGAGAATCACTTGAACCCAGGAGGCGGAGGTTGCAGTGATTCCAGACCACGCTACTGCACTCCAGCCTGGGTAACAAGAGCGACACTCCATCTCAAAATACATAAATAAATAAAAAGAAAAAAGAAAAGAAATGCAAGTTTTTATCACTTTGTGAGTGTAGCCAAGTTTGAGAAGGAATAGACAAGAATAAAAGAACACTGAATAATGAGGGTGAGTGGCTGGTTAGTCTCAGTTGCTAGCCAAGTGGGTTCTGAAAAATTCATTAGTAAAGTTACAGCCCCGGGACAGTCATGCAGTCAAACAATGAATGCTAAATTCATTACAAATGGCCTTGGTCTTTCTTCACATGCCTTCTAGTGAAAAATTCCTAAGTGCCTAAACAGCAAGTTTGCAATGATAGCAGCTATTTATTATAAAGACTACAAAAGAGAAATGGCATCTTCTTCAAGAACAACATAGTGTTGCGTGATAAAGAAGGTCTAATTTTGCATCTGTTCAAGCGTTGATCTGATTTAGCCAATATGACACCAATCTTGGATAAAGTGCAAACAGCACAATTTCATTTTTCATTAATCTAAACTGATTAGGTAGTGTAATGTCAACTCTGATTTTATTAAAAATTGTTAAGTGCCTGGCATGGTGGCTCACTCCTGTAAAACTAGCACTCTGGGAGGCCAAAGTGGGTGGATCATTTGAGGTCAGGGATTCGAGACTAGCCTGGCCAATGTGGTAAAACCCTGTCTCTACCAAAATACAAAGAAGTAGCCCGGAGTGGTGGCGCGTGTTTGTAATCCCAGCTACTCAGGAGGCTGATGGAGGAGAATCGCATGAACCTGGGAGGTGGAGGTTGCAGTGAGACAAGATTGTACTCCAGCCTGGGTGACAAAGTGAGACTCTGTCTCAAAAAAAACAAACAAAAAAAATTATTCCGATAAAAAGTATGAAATGATGGAACCAATTAGATGTTAAAACTTGTCCCAAAGAGAATTCCAAAACCCACACATATCTGAGACCATCAAGACCATTACTACTATATTTAAAAATAAACTGATTACACAGTCAACAATAATTGGGCAGCGGTCTTCTCATCCACAGCCACACAAACCCAATCATGTGGCTATGCAGTTGAAAGGCCTGCATAGCCTAGATGGGACTGGTCTGACTTGAGATTTCATTTTATTTGTATTTGTATTTTGAGACAGGGTTCTGCTCCATCACCCAGGCTGCAGTGCAGTGATGTAATTATAGCTCACTACAGCCTTGACCAACTGACATCAAGAGATCCTTCTGCCTAAGCCTCCCTAATACCTGGGAATGCAGGCAGGTTCCACCATGCCAGGCTTTTTTTTTTTTTTAATTTTTGTAGAGAGAGAAGTCTTGCTATGTTGCCCAAGCTGGCCTCAAACTCCTAGCCTCAAGAGATCTGCCCACTTCAGCCTTCTGAGTAACTGAAACCACAGGCATACACCACCATGCCTGGCTACATTTATTTTACTAAATTTATTTCTTTTATTTTTGTAGAGAGGCGGTCTTGCTATGTTGCCAAGGCTGCTGACTCTTGGCCTTAAAAGACACTCCCATCTCTGCCTCTCAAACTGTTGGAACTACAGGTGTGAGCCACTGGGCCTGGCCTGACTTGAGATTTCTTTCATCTAGCATCCTTTACTTAGTAGGATTGGGAAAGGCAGTAGTGTTTTTTTTAATTACTTAATAATTCAATTTGAATCAAACTCAACCATGACCCCTGCCTTCTCTTACACCCCATGTCCAGTCTCTCAGGAAATCCTGTTGAGGGTCTTCAACATGTATCCAGGTTCTGACCATCTCTCACCGCCACCATGACCCTGGTCAGGACGACTATCATCTCCTACCTGGATGTTGTGACAGCTCGGCCTCCCTGCTTCTACCAAAATCTCCCTATAGTCTTTCCCAAATCAGCAGCCAGGGGGTGCTTTTAAATAGGGAGACGGATCATGTCACCTCTCTGCTCAGAACCTTCCTGCAGTTCCCATCTCAGTCAGAGTAAAAGTCAAAGCCCCAGCAATAACCTCCCAGGGCTTACACAGTCTGTACTGATCTCAGCCCAACACCTCCCTGGCCTCCTCCGCTGCTTCTCTTCCTCCCTCTCTCTGCTGCACTGGACTCCATCCTGAGCCTTAGACACACCAAGGAGTTCCCTCCTAACATCTTCATTCTGTTGCTTCTGCCTGCAATGCTCTTCCCTAAGCGCCTTGGCCAGCTCCTTTCCCTCCTTCAAGCCTTTGTTCAGTTTTCACTTATGAGGACAACCCTGAACACTCTATTTAATATTGCTGTCTGTCCCCATTCCCACTATGCTTACTCATTTCTTTTCTTTTCTCTCCCCCCAAACCTTTCTTTTTTAAGACAAGAACTCCCTCTGTCAACCAGGCTAGAGTGAGGTGGTGCAATCACAGCTCACTGTAACTTTGAACTCACATGCTCAAGCAATCCTCCCACCTCAGCCTCCTTAGTAGCTAAAACTACAGGTGTGTGCTACCATTACTGTTTTTTTGTTTTGTTTTGTTTTTAGACAGGGTCTCACCATGTTGTACAGACTGGTTTTGAATTCCTGGGCTCAACTGATCCTCCCACCCCAGCCTCCTAAAATGCTGGGATTGCAGGCATTAGCCACTGTGCCTGGCTCCGTGTTCATTTCTTCTTGCTTCTTTTACACGCTACCCTACATTGAGTGGCTTAAAACATCACAAGTCCACTATCTGACAGTTCTGAAGCTCAGAAATCCAAAATAGGCATAACAAGGCTAAAGTCAAGGCATCAGCAGGGCTGCATTCCTCCTGGAGGGCCTAGAGAGAATGTGTTCCCTTGCCTTTTCCAGCTTCATGAAGCCACCCACATTCCTTGGCTCATGGCTCCTAACTCTACCTCCAAAGCAAGAAGCAGAGCATCTCACCTCTGCTTCCATCATCACATCTCCTCCAATTCTGACTCTTCTACCTCCCTCTTGCCATCATAAAGACACTTGTGATTGCTTGGCATGGTAGCTCACACCTGTAATCCCAACACTCTGGAACGCCAAGGTGGGAGGAATGCTAGAGGCCTGGAGTTCAAGACCAGCCTGGGCAACATAGTGAGACTCCACCTCTACAGAAATAGTAGTAATAATGAATTTAGCCAGTCATTGTGATGAGCACAGGCAGTCCCAGCTACATGAGAGGCTGAGATGAGAGAATTGCTTTAGCCCAGGAGTTTGAGACCTGTCTAGGCAACATAACAAGACTGCATCTTTAAAAAAATACAAACAGGATCTGGGCGTAGGTGGCATGCACCTGTAGTTCTGACTACTGAGGAAGCTAAGGCAGGAGGATTGCTTGAGCCCAGGAGTTTGAGGCTGCAGTGAGCTATGATCACATCACTGCACTCCAGCCTGGGTGACAGAGTGAGACTCTGTCTCAAAAACAGAAAACAAATGAAGAAGAAGACACATTTGGTCTCTGCCCCTGGTCCTGGCACAGAGCTTCTAAAGCTCTTATAAAGTCCTCAATGATAGAAGTGATAGGAGCATCTTTTGTTGTAATATTTGGTCTTAGTCCTAGGTTTCTAGCACAAGATCCTCCTGTAGATCACCCTACCCCCTACTTCCTACCCCATCCCCCACAAAACAACCCAATTCTTCTCCATAATGGGGCTATATTACAAAAAGTTGTACTCACTTATATTTTGAATTTCATTCATTAAAATTTTGTGGAAATTTGTTTTATCTCATTATACCTACATGTTATTCTTGCTTTTGTCTCTTAGTCTTTGAAGCCTAAAATATTTAGCATCTGGCCCTTTCATGTGCTAACCCTTGGACTAAAGGAACTGGGAGCACTTTAGACTGGAAGAAAGAACACAATATGACAACTGCCCTCAAATGTTTGCTGGATTCAATAGGGAGCTGGATCCATCCATCACCAGGTCATATTTACTACAGAACACTCCCCTACCTATGAAGAAAGAGGCAGTTCTGTCTCTACAAAAACAAACAAACAAAATTAAGCCATGCAGGGTAGTGTGCGCCTGTAGGTCCAGTGACTCCAGAGGCTGATATGGGAGGATTGTTAGAGCTCAGAAGCTTGAGATTACAGTAAGCTATGATTGTGCCACTGCACTCCAGCCTGAGCAACACAGCAAGACTGTCTCTAAAATGAAAGAGAATAGACACTCTATGGAATGGAATAAAATATTTAGACATCATATAGCTGACCAGAGTTTATTATTTAAACTTTAAAACAGGCAAAATACTTGAATAGTCGGCCAAGTATGGTGGCTCACACCTGTAATTCCAGCACTTTGGGAAGCTGAGGCAGACGGATCACGAGGTCAAGAGATCGAGGCCATTCCTGGCCAGCATAGCAAAGCACTGTCTCTACTAAAAATACAAAAATTAGCTGGGCGTGGTGGTGCGTACCGGTAGTCCCAGCTCTTCTCAGGAGGCTGAGGAATGAGAATCACTTGAATCCAGGAGGTGGAGGCGGCAGTGAGCTGAGATCACACAGCTGCACTCCAGCCAAGTGACAGAGCAAGACTCAGTCTCAAAAAAAAAAAAAAAAAAAAAAGACTTAAATAGTAATTCCACCAAAGATATACAAATGGCCAATAAGCATATAAGAAAATGTTCAAAATCATTCATTATTAGGGGAAGAAAATCAATCCTAAAATGAGATATCACATCATACCTACTAGGATGGCTATAATAATAATTAAAAGATAACAAGTGGTGGTTCGAAGAAGTGGAGAAATTAGAACGCTTGAATATTCTTGGTAGGAAAGTAAAACGGTACAGTCACTGTGAAAAAGTCTGGAAGTTTCTCAAAAAGTTCAACACAGAATTACCGTATGACTAAGCTATTCCACTCCCAGGTGTATACCCAAAAGAACTGCAAAAATGAACTCAGAAACATGCTGAGTGCTGACATGCAACTGCTGATGCTGGCTGGAGACAAGAGAAGAAAGGGAAGTCCGAGGACAGTATTTACTGCAGCATTAATCACAATTACCAAAAGGTGGACACACCCCAGGTGTCCATCCATAGATGAAGGGATAAACAAAATGTGACATATACATGCAATGGAATATTACTCAACCATGAAAAAAATGAAGTTCTTTTTTTTTTTTTTTTGAGATGGAGTCTCGCTCTGTCGCCTGGGCTGGAGTGCAGTGGCCGGATCTCAGCTCACTGCAAGCTCCGCCTCCCGGGTTTACGCCATTCTCCTGCCTCAACCTCCCGAGTAGCTGGGACTACAGGCGCCCGCCACTTCGCCCTGCTAGTGTTTTTTTTTTGTATTTTTTAGTAGAGACAGGGTTTCACCGTGTTAGCCGGAATGGTCTCGATCTCCTGACCTCGTGATCCGCCCGTCTTGGCCTCCCAAAGTGCTGGAATTACAGGCTTGAGCCACCGCGCCCGGCCAGAAATGAAGTTCTGATCAATGCTATTAGACATACTGTTACAACCTGGCTGAACCTTGAAAGCATTAGGCTAAGTGAAGTAAGCCACACGTAAAAGGGCAAGTATTGCATGATTCCTTTTATGTGAGGTACCCAAATAAGCAAATTCACAGAAATGCAAATTAGATTAAGAAGTTACCAGGGTGTCAGGGAGGAAAGAATGGAAAGTTATTGCTTATTGGGTACAGAATTTCTGTTTGGGATGATGGAAAATTCTGGAAATACATAGTGGTGATGCTTGTAAACCTTGTGAATGTAATTAAATGCCACTGAATTTTACACATTTTAAGTCAATCCTTTCTAAAAACCAAAGAGCAATGGAATGGCATATATTACCTATCAGTTGTGCTAGATACATTATAGCCATTATCTCACTGAGCTTCATGAATGTCTGTGAGGTAGGAGCTCAGAATGGTCAAGTATCTTTCTCAAAGTCTCACAGCTAGGAACGCACAGTACATGTTTTCACTAGACAATGGGTACTTTCCACATAAGGGTCAAGGATCATCTGCCAGGACTATTTAATACAAAGGAGATTTTCACATTACAAAGCAGATTAATACAACCAATAATACTAGTAACATGCAGTTTGCATACATTATCTCCTGAATCCTCACAAATAGGAAAGAAAGAACTTAAGACATCAGAGAGCCACTTAGGATTGCGAATGCAAGCTGCCCCAATATGCATCCTCTGTCCTTAAAGACCTGAGCGGCAAACATGGAAAAGATTGAAAAACACTGCCTTCAGGTGTGAATAAAAATATATTACAACTTAGTAAGAATGCAGGGAAGCAGATGCTTATCTATTTTGTCTTATCTGCTGATAACTAAATTCAGAAATTGTGATAAAAGTAATACAAATGTTATAAATATATTTTCCCCTAATTTTTAAAGAGTAATGATGACAGTCTGAAAAACTGTCATTCAGCGATTAGTATTCAAAGTGCCACACTGAGGCCAAATCTTTTTGGCTTTCAATATCTAGCTTTACCATGTCACAATGACCTTCAGATTCTTTTCTACTTACATTGTAAAACTGCACATGAACTCAAAACTCTAGGTAAATCTATAAACATATACCTATGAATCAACCTTTAGTTCATTAAAAAATATACTTTCTCTACACACACTTTCTTTCCCTTTTTAAATGTGCATTATCTTATATACTCCTCAAAGCAATCTCCTGGGTTAGATTTTTTTTTTTAAGGGATACATGTGCAGAACGTGCAGATTTATTACATAGGTATACACGTGCCATGGTGGTTTGCTGCACCCATCAACCTGTCACTTACATTAGGTATTTCTCCGAATGTTCTCCCTCCCCTAGTCCCCCACCCCACACAAGCCCCAGTGTGTGAGGTTTCCCTCCCTGTGTCCACGTGTTATCATTGTTCAACTCCCACCTATGTGTGAGAACATGCGGCATTTGTGTGTTAGTTTGCGGAGAATGATGATTTCCAACTTCATCCTGCAAAGGACATGAACTCATCCTTTTTACGGCTGCATACTATTCCATGGTGTATATGCGCCACATTTTCTGGGAGTGTACATCAGTCATTCCTCTTTTTTTAACCTTAAAATTTGAATTTATGGAGCATTAAGTTCTGGACTGTAGAATCAAAAAGAAAAAAGAGATGTGAGGTCAAAGGAAGGAGAGAGAGTGAAAAATGAGCCAGCAGCTGAAAAGTAAAATTTTTCAGTAAAGAGTAACAGTTAAGATGGTTGTTCATGTTATGGAAACAAAAGAGGTTTGGTCTGGGTCCTGCTTCTCATCGCACAGAAACCCAGTGACAAGTATTGCTAAGGGAGAAGGCTGTAACCTGGGTGGTGCAGCCAAGGAGAGGGAAGCTCAGTCTCAAATCCATCTCTTTCACTGACTAAAACTGGGAGTCTATTTGGCAGGAAGAAATGTAACATTGTATAAGAAAACAGGAATTAGGGAAGAGCAAGGAAGCATCTGGCACTGTGATCTGGTGAGTTTCAGCTCTTTGATACTTCCTGAAGGTCTTTTTGTGAGGGAAGGCAGATAAATACAAGTTTCAAGCTTTAACAGCAGGGTTAAATTTCTGTTTATCATATGGGACTACCGCGCTGGTTTCAAAGTAAGCAACGATTCCATAGGCCCTTTCTGTTCTTTTAAAATCCGAAATAAACAACTGAATATATGTTATATGCTGAACCTAATGAAAATCCATTTCATGTGCTAAAAACCAGAGCAGATTGAAGTAAAAGCTGTTACAAATAGCCTGTAAGTATCAAGTTTGGGAACACTACGAAAAATTCCAAAAAAGGTAATCAATTCATGAAACTTACAGATGAACAAGTGAATATTTCAGAATTCTTCTCAATACTAAGTATCAAAACGACCTTATCAATATTTACATTACTAATCATATAATAAGAACCTGACTTCTGACTATTCTAAGGTATAAATGTGTACTTTACCTTAAACAGGAAAATGTGTCATGTATCCATTTTGAGATTCATTACAAGATTCACAGAAGAGAAAACTGATAGCCCTGTATCGATTAAAACATTTTTTTTTTTTTTTTTTTTTTTTGAGACGGAGTTTTGCTCTTGTTGCCTGGGCTGGGGTGGAATGACAAGATCTTGGCTCACTGCAACCTCCACCTCCCAGGTTCAAGTGATTCTCCTGCCTCAGTCTCCCGAGTAGCTGGGATTACAGGTGTCTGCCACCATGCTGGGTTAATTTTGTTGTTGTTGTTGTTATTGTATTTTTAGTAGAGATGGGGTTTCACCATGTTGGCCAGGCTGGTCTTGAACTCCTGACCTCAGATGATCCACCCACCTCAGCCTCCCAAGAGATGGAATCTCACTATGTTGCCCAGGTTGGCCTAGAACTCCCAGGCTCAAGTGATTCTTCTGCCTCAGGTTGGGGAGTGGCTGGGACACTAGGGTGCACACCCAGATGAGGATAATTTTTGTAACAAAGGGAGTTAGGAAACTTTCTATCAGAGAAACCTCAAGGCCCAGAAGGTTTCACTGGCATGTTTTACCAACTTATTAAAAAAAGAATGTAATTAATTCCTAATGTCACAAGCAGTAAATTACTGAAAACTGCTAAAAACATGAAATTCACTTGGACGTGGCTTCATATGTGTATACACATACTCATATAATGATGAGCCAGAAGATTTACTCAAAACACTTTCAGTGTTCTCTAGACCTCATAAAGCTATCCTTTGAGAGAAAATAAACCTATTAGGCAATTGCAAATTAAAACCACAATGAGCATCTCAACTTAAGATAGTAAAAATAAGATTGACCATACAAGTATTCACAAGAATGTCAACCAAAACTCTCATACCGTGCTGAAGGAAATGTAAAATAAACAGTTTGGCACTTCCTTCAAAAGTTATATACCTACCATAGATCCCAGCTGTTCCATTCCTAGATATCTACTCAAGAGAAATGAAGGCCTATGTCCACACAAAAACTTGTACAGAAACGTTCATAGAAGCTCTATTTGCATTAGCCCCAAACTGGAGGAACCCAAATGGCAATCAACAGACAAACGGATGAACAAATTTTGACCCAGGTATACAACAATGTATTAATCAACAACAAAATGGAATCTACTATTGATACATGCAACACCGGATGAATTTCACAACAACTATGTGAAGTAAAAGAAGCCACAATAATCTCCACCCCATGAAAATAGTCCACATTTTGTCATATCATATATCATATATATGACTTTCTAGAAAATGCAAACTAAGCTTAAACGGAAAATCAGCATGTTGCCTGAATACTGCGCAGGGTCATGAATTACAAGGGGACACGAGAAAACTTTTGGGGGTATGGATATTTCAGCATCTCGGTTGCAATGAAGATGGTTTATTAGGTATATACATCTCAAAACTAACTGGATTTTATACTTTAAATATTTAATTTACTGTAATTACTCATTGATAAAAAATTAAGCTGATTATATCGGCATTTGCCTAATAGGTTTATTTTGCAACACTAGAGACTGGGATTGAATTCTAAATTGTGCCACAACTTCTGCTTATACTTTTACAAACACGAATGACTATTTTACATATCCTCTGAATTGTGTGAGTTGACCTTATATCCACATTTTAGTAATGTTTTATCCCAGTGACTGATTTACAAATACACATGTCAATCAAGAACTAATCGATAAAATACTACTTTAGAAGTTAAAGCAACTGATAAACTTTAATTTTAACCACAAATATTTTTTATAAAAAATTGCATTAACCCTTATTACCTTGAATGTGATATAAATCATAATCGGGATCTTGATTCTTCCTTTACTGTCACTGCTGCCACTTCCAGGGAAATGCCTATAAAAGCAAATGAAATTATATGATTGCATGTCAGGGCTTTCAGCTAGATTGTGTAGGGAACTCCTCTCCATGCTCCCTATAAATACAGCAATGTATACCCATTTTAAATAAAGACTTTAAAAGTCTTTGGGCTGGGCGCGGTGGCTCAAGCCTGTAATCCCAGCACTTTGGGAGGCCGAGACGGGCGGATCACGAGGTCAGGAGATCGAGACCATCCTGGCTAACACGGTGAAACCCTGTCTCTACTAAAAATACAAAAAACTAGCCGGGCGAGGTGGCGGGCGCCTGTAGTCCCAGCTACTCCGGAGGCTGAGGCAGGAGAATGGCGTAAAACCCGGGAGGCGGAGCTTGCAGTGAGCTGAGATCCGGCCACTGCACTCCAGCCCAGGCGAAAGAGCAAGACTCCGTCTCAAAAAAAAAAAAAAAAAAAAAAAAAAGTCTTTGAAAGGACAAAAGTTTGCTAGGCAGCAGAGTGTAGGAATCACCTATAGTCCCAACCAAGACAAAGTTTTAGCCATATATTAATATTCTGCAATTATTTGCTGCTAATTTTTTTTCTCCAGCAAATTCTTATCTTTAGAATTAAAGAAAATTCAGTCACAATCCACATTCACTGAATACTAAAAATACTATAATTAAAACCATTGAAAACCCCTTATATACATCAGTTTTAATAACTCAATATTTCAGCCAGGCATGGTGGCTCACGCCTGTAATCCCAGCACTTTGGGAGGCTGAGGCGGGCAGATCACGAAGTCACGAGATCGAGACCATCCTGGCTAACACGGTGAAACCCTGTCTCTACTAAAAACACAAAAAATAAGCTGGGCGTGGTGGCAGGTGCCTGTAGTCCCTGCTACTAGGGAGGCTGGAGGCTGAGGCAGGAAAATGAATGGCGTGAACCCGGGAAGCAGAGTTTGCAGTGAGAACACGCCAATGCACTCCAGCCTGAGCAACAGAGCGAGACTCTGTCTCAAAACAAAAAACAAAACAAAACAAAAAACTCAATATTCCAGAGTAGAGATGGTATAATTTTTGGCAATTTCAATGATGAGATACGTTGCTTTTTTTTTCTTCCTCATAAATCTCTTTTATTAACAAGAGGACAAAGCACACCTTTCTGCATAAAGCTTTGCCCACAATTAGGACAGGTAATTTGAAGCGGACTTTTGTGGCCAGATACAAAAGAGTGCATACTGGGTAATTTCTCGCATTTGAAGGTCAAAATAGGCAAACAAAATCCTTGTTATTGAATATCTAGGCTGGGTGTAGTGGCTCATGCCTGCAATTCTAGTACTTTGGGAGGCCGAGGCAAGCAAATCATCTGAGGTCAGGAGTTCAAGACCAGCATGGCCAACATGGTGAAACCCTGTCTCTACTAAAAATACAAAAATGTAGCTGAGTATGGTGGCACATGCTTGTAGTTCCAGCTACTCGGGAGGCTGAGGCAGGAGAATGGCATGAACCCCAGAGGCAGGGCTTGGAGTGAGCGGAGATCGTGCCACTGCACTCCAGCCTGGGTGACAGAGCGAGACTGTCTCAAAAGAAAAAAAAAAAAAAAGCCAAAAAGCCAGGCACGGTGGTTCATGTCTGTAATCCAGCACTTTGGGAGGCTGAGGTGGGTGGATTATGAGGTCAGGAGATCAAGACCATCCTCACTAACTTAGTGAAACCCCGTCTCTACTAAAAATACAAAAAATTAGCTAGGCATGGTGGTGGGCGCCTATAGTCCCAGCTACTTGGGATGCTGAGGTAGAAGAATGGCATGAATCCGGGAGGCGGACCTTACAGTGAGCCAAGATTGCACCACTGCACTCCAGCCTGGGCGACAGAGCGAGACTCCGTCTCAAAAAAAAAAAAAAAAAAAAAAGTTAATATAAGGTAGTAAACTAAATAAGGGATAAATTTTTGTGACAATTGAGAGCAGATTAGAATGACTATAGTTAACAACAATGCATTGTATATTGCAAATTAGTTAGAAGACAGAACTTGAAATCATAAATACTCAAGATTACAGACACCCCAACTACTCTGACTTGATCATGCCACAGATGATACATACAACAAATATCATAGTTACCCTATAAATATGTACAAATGTATGAATTAAAAAGGTTAAATCCAAAAATGTCTTGTAAGTTGCAGAAACATAGGCTGTAGCAAATATACGTATTTTCTTCCTTTCCTGTTATGAATGTGTTTGTATGCAGATTATGTATTTGCATATATTAACTATTCCCTTCTTTTGTGCAGTATTTTACAGAAGTTTTATTGGAGGTTTCTTTTCCATTTGTCCATTAAACTAGAGATTACTCAAATAGGTTAGGATTGAATCTGAAGAGTATGTGGTACGTCTCATGACAAGTCAGTCTCCCAGAGATGGATGTGGCTGTTGGAAAACTACATCTCCTCATTTTGAGTAGATGGTAAAAAGTGATTTATTTGTAGGAAGTTGCACTTTCTTGGACGGAACAGTTGTGTTGTATAGAAAGTCACATGTGCAGGGAAGGGTGTGTATATTTCCTGAGTAGCCAAAGAGGGTAGCCGGGGACAGCCATCAAAGCTGATGTCTCTCAGCTGCAAACCCATCCTCTGGGTTTCTGTTGAAGCTTGCGCTCTGCACAGCAACTGGCTTTGTGTGAGTCTCTGCCACAGGAACACACTGTGTGGAGACAACAGGCCAGAGAAGGCAGAGGGATCTGTGCCTTCTTTTTGTCTCCTTGTCTGCACCCTAATCCCATCAAGGTCATTCTTTGGTACCCTCATTCTGCCTGGTGAAGGAAGGCCCTTCAATAACAAGATATGCGTCTGGTTGGCAATGCCTCTGACACTACCGACAGCTTCACTATGCCTCAAAGCCGGCAGTGCCAGCCACACAGTATCCCACCTCCAAAGTCAAAAGGAGAGTGGGCGCAGTGGCAGCCATGGCCTAGAGTTGTTCCTTAGACACCTTAGTATTCTCGTTTTTTGGAAGAGGCCAGGGCAGGTGGATCATTTGAGGTCAGAAGTACGAGTCCAGCCTGGCCAACATGGTGAAACCCAGTCTCTACTAAAAATATAAAACTTATCTGGATACGGTGGCACTCACCTGTAATCCCACCTACTCAGGAGGCTGAGGCAGGAAAATCACTTGGACCTGGGAGACGAAGGTTGCCCTGAGCTGAGATCGCACCACTGCAGTCTAGCCTGGGCAACAAAGTGCGAGTTTGTTTCAAAACAAAACAAAAAATAGTAATACTTCTATGGTTTCTTGCAGCTCTTCCAAAATACACTTACATACACAAAAGCTCATTCACATGCATGCACACACTCATGTTATCACAGTCCTTCCCCTCTCCCCAGCAATTCATTCCAGATGCCATTACATGGTGCTAAGTGTGGCAGGTGGTTGCCCGGGAAGCACAACAGGATGAGAAGGTTCAGGAGGAGCAGGAGAAGTTGCCAAGTCCCTGGGCAGACAGAGGCAGATGAGGGGCAGGCAAGGTGGTAACAGCCCACCAAGGAGTGACCCATGTGAGTAAAGGACATGGGTCAAGCAGCGGGAGGCTCGATGGTGGCACCAGTACACAAGATGAACACTGGGGAAATGATGGAATAAATCAACAGGCTGAGAATATCTGAGTGGTATGGTTCTATGAAAGAAAGAATTATAAATAGGAAAAGAAACAAACAAACAAACAAAAAACAAGCCCTGGATGTTAAGAACAGAAGTGAAGATACAGGTATGAGCTTTTGGCCTTCAACCTGTGTAAGAACACAGGTAAATACAGATGTAAACGTGCGCATGCACACGATGATTTTGCTTATTGTGCTGACTGTATTGTGGTTACACAGGCCAATGTCCTTGTTTATAAAAATTACACATGGAAGTAGCTGAAAGATAGGGCATTGTGCTGGCAACTGACTGTCAAATAGTACAGGAAAAAGTTTATTGCACCATGTACATGGATGCTTTCTGGGGGCTTTCTGTTAGCTTGAAATTATTTCAAACTGTAACAGATTTTACAACAAAAATTTTAAAGAATTACAATATTATTTATCTCTTCTATATCAATCTTTTCTCTTGTAGTCTATCTTACAGGTATTTCCATATGAATATAAACAGAGCCATCACTTTGTGTTTACTGGCAACATGAATGGAATTCCAGAATGGAACTATAGGTTAATTATCTTTTTTGTAAAGCAGCAATGGTTAAAGAATACATGCATCTTGAAAATAACAGATATCATCAAAGTACCATCCACAAGATATAGTCTATATGCACATAAACAATGTCTTAACCTGCCTTTTTTCCAAACCCTTTGCTAAGACTGAGCATAAGCAAAATTTACCGTCTGCCAACCTACTAGGTATCAAACATTTTAATTCTTAGACTTTTAGCTCCACTTCTTTAACTAGATTGAGAATTTCTTGAGTCTCTTCTCATTTATTTTGTGGATTGCGTCTTTTAAAAAAATACAGATGTGGTCTTCCTTTGTTGCCCAGGCTGGGTTCAAACTCCTGAGTGCAAGCAATCCTCCCATCTTGGCCCCTCAATGCACTGGGATTACTGGTGTAAGCCACTGTGCCCAGCCTGGATTCGTTCTTTGTAAATCGAACCCTTTGTCATCTTCTTGCAAATAGCCTACTCTTTCTCTTACATGGCCTTTGACACATTTTAGTCGGTTTTGCCATACAAAACATTTAGATTTTTGCTCAAATGTGTGCATAGAATACATTTCAAGAAACTGAAGTGGTTTTTTTTCACCTGCTTTTATTCTAAAATCTTATTGTATCTGGATTTCAACATTTCTTGAAGTAATGTCAGATTATAAATGTTTGGATTTTATTCATTTTCTAAATGATTCTGACTGGTTTCCTACATATATAATCATATAACCTGCAAAAGAAGATGTGCCCTTTACTTTCTAATTATTTACAAGTAATCTGCACCGGTTTAAACATCTAGGAAACTGATGAGTACCTGGGAGGAATGTGTACCTTTTTCATATGAAGCGTGCTTCTAGTGGTTCACTATTAGACAATAATGGGTTGGCATTTGCAATAATATTATTGCAATCAATTATATTAAGGATTTCTGCTGCTTTTTCATGAGATACCCAGATGATCCATTATTTCTAGTTAGTTCAATAATATGAGAAAATGAATTAAGATTTTTTAATAAAATTATCTTGTGTTTCTGGATAAATCCTAAACCTGAAATTCACTGTAGAATATACATTTTTATTTTTTAAAGACAGAATCTTGCTCTGTTGCCCAGGCTGGAGTGCAGTGGTGTAATCCTAGCTCACTTCAGCCTCCAATTCCTGAACCCAAGTGACCTTCTTGCCTCAGCTTCCTGAGTAGCTGAGGCGACCTACATGCACCACCACACCTGTCTAATTTTTGTATTTTTTATAGAGGTGGAGTATTGCTATGTTGCCCAGGCCAGTCTCTAACTCCTTGGCTCCAGCAATCCACATGCCACAGGCTGCCAAAGTGCTGAGACTACAGGTATGAGTCATCACACTGAGCCGGAAGATATTTTTTGAACTCATGTGAAAGCACAGTTAAAAGCCCCACGATGCCAGGATCTGCAACAGTGAAAATTCAGATAGAACACAACTGACAACTGGCTCTCATCCTCTGCAAGAGGTTAAGCCCAGAGACATCAACTATTGTTCAACAATGTAAAATTGGGTTTCATAGATTAAAATTTTTGGACCCCACATATAAACTAAAGACAGGTTAAAGCGCTTAAAGGAACATATAAGCTATAAATCCCTTAATATACAAACTAGTGCCAGGCACGGTGCTGCATGCTTGTAATCCTAGCACTTTGGGAGGCCAAGTTGAGTGGATTACTTGAGCCCACGAGTTGATTTCTGAAAAAGGTTTTATGGTAAGTAAGTGGAGAAGGAATGGTCTTTTCAACAGATGCTCCTGGTACATCACGTGCAAAATGATGACTTTAAACTCTTACCTCATAATATGTGCAAAAAATAACTCACAATGGATCTTACCCTAAATATAACAGATCAAACTATATATTTCAGGAAGAAAATCTGAGTTTAACCATTTGTGACTTTAGGTTGGACAAAGATTCTCTAGATACAACACCAAGAGCATAGTAATAAAAGGAAACCTTGAAAAACTGAATTTCACCAAAGCAAAAGCTTTTGAGCTATAAGGGACACCACCAAGAAAATGAAACAACTAGCCAGACAGCAGCAATATGTGCAGAATCTTATTTCTGATAAAAGACTTGCATGCAGAACATATCGAGGACTCCTATAACTTGTAAAAGAAGAACACAGTTTTTAAATGGGCAGACACTTATATAGACATGTCACACACAATAAAAGTAAAACAAAATAAAATCTTCATGCCTTTGGGGTAGGCAATGGTTTCTTAAATATGAAGTCAAGGCTGGATGCAGTGGCTCACGCCTGTAATCCCAGCACTTTGGGAGGCCAAGGCAGGTGGATCACGATGTCAGGAGATCGAGACTATCCTGGCTAATACAGTGAAACCCCATCTCTACTAAAAATACAAAAATTTAGCTGGGCACGGTGGCACGTGCCTGTCGTCCCAGACACTCGGGAGGCTGAGGCAGGAGAATTGCTTGAACCCAGGAGGCAGAGGTTGCAGTGAGCCAAGATCACGCCACTGCACTCCAGCCTGGGTGACAAAGCAAGACTCCGTCTCAGGAAAAAAAAAAAAAAAAAAAAAGAAGTCAAAGGCACAAGTGCGAAGAGAATAATCTAGTTTCTCTCAAAATTAAAAACTTTTCTGCCTCAAAACAATACTACTAAGCAAGGGAGAAGACAACTTATGTATTAAGAATAATGTAGAATTATTAGAATTGGAGAAAATATTCCCAAATCCTACACCACAGCCTGCATGACAGAGTGACATCCTGTCTCACACACACATTTTTTTTCTAAATCATCAATCAATTAGGGACTTATATCGAGACCATGTAAAACACTCTTCTGACTCAATAATAAAAAGATATACCCAATTTTAAAGTGGGAAGAGGATCTAAATAGACATTACTCCAAAAAATATATGTAAATGACCAATAAGCACACTGAAAGATAACACAAACCTGTAATCCAAGCACTTTGGGAAGTCTAGGCAGGTGGACTGCTTGAGTCCAGAAGTTTGACACAAGCCTGGGCAACACTGAGGAAACCCCATCTCTCAAAACAAACAAACAAACAAAAATTCAAAAATTAGCCAGGTATGATGGCGCACACCTGTAGTCCCAGCTCCTCAAGACCTGAGGCAGGGGGATCACCTGAGCCGGGAAGGTTGAGGCTGCACTGAGCCCAGATCATGCCACTGGACTCTAACCTGAGTGACAGAGTGAGACCCTGTTTAAAAAAGAAAAAGTGAAAGGTACCACAACATCAGTAGTCACTGGAGAAATATAAGACAAAAGAAAAAAATACCAAAATGAGATACCACTTCACACCTATTACGATGGCTAACATCAAGAAGACAGTAAGTTGGCAGCCATGTGGAGAATCTGAACACTCATAATGTGCTGCTGGAATATAAAATGGTACAGCCACCTGGGAAAACAACTGATCAGCTTCTTAAAAGTTCAGTGCAAATGTATACCCTATTCCTGGTAATTATACTCCTCGGTATACATACAAGAGATATTCAGGTATATGTCCAGACAAAAACTTGCTCAAGTATGGTCACTGCAGCATTATTCATAACAGCAAAAAATGAAAACAACAGAATCATCAACTGATGATGAAATAAACAGGTGGTATGTTCACAGAATACTTAATGCTCAGCAATAAAAAGGAGCTACTGATGATACAAGCAACAAGCCCAATGAGCCTGAGGTGAATTATTCTCAGTGAAAAAAAACTAATTTCAATAGAAACACACTATATATTCATTTTCTGTATCATAATTCAGAGACAGGGGTAATAAAAGCATCCTAAAATTAGATTGTGATGATGGTTGTAAAATCATTTTTAAAAAATTTTAAGACTGTAATTTTACTATCAGTGAATTAAATACTTCAGATGGGTGAATTTCATGGTGCATCAATTATACCTCAATAAAGCTGTTAAAAATTAATCTTTTCACTACAATGAAAATAAAACAAAGGTTAACAGAAAACAAAATGTGTGTGTTCATGTGCATGAACACCCAAAACCTATGCCCAAAAACACCATGCCTATTCAGTGACATGAGGTCAATTAATCCTACTCATAATGCTTGGAAGGCGGGGGGGCAGATCTATGATCTTACATAGAAAACAAGTAGCTGATCTGAAAACAAAAAGCAAGTCTCTACCTTCTCAGCTCAATGAACTTTTCTTGGTTTATATAAATATCTAAGGATAATAAATGAAATCCCGACTGTGTTCTGCAAAATCCATTTCAGGGTTGCAAGATCACAATTCTCAGGGTGTTTAAAGGCAAAACCATCTGGAAGCCCCACCCTATCAAAGCTGACTGGTCGTGTAGCATCTTCTCATATGGTACAGGCACCTCTGTGGGGTTTTGTAAAGCTTTCCCTGGGGCAGGTGAAAAGCAGATAAATGTCATTAAATTGTGAGATTAAAAAACAAAACCATCACTACCTTATTATGACATAATAAAGACATACATGATCGTTTGTAATATGTGATTTTAAAATTACTTAATACCACAGCACCCTATTCACATGTAAGAAGTTCTAAACCTGACGCCGATCCAAAGGGCCAAAATGAAAAGTATACTAAATATATGACTTTTAAAATGACACAAAAGGAGAGAGTAATGTCTGATTTCTTGCATTATTGTCTTTAAGACGGTCCTACTCTGGCGTATTTCTTGGGTTCCTCCTAACTAGAAGTGGAAAAAGTAAGGTTATTCCTCATCCATTCAGTTTGTGAAAATGTGTGTTATATGACTGTGAAGTCAATGGCATAACATTAGAAAACTCTATTATATCATGTATCTTTTATAAAATTGCCTTTAAGATAGCAAAAGCAGAAATCGTCCTCAACTGTTTTTTCCGAGTGTTGCCATTTCTACAGCTTCTACGCTCATCTGATTCGCCTGGGTTGTACACTTCATTTTATGCATCTCTGCAACCTTTTCTTCTTCTTCAACACCTGTAAAAAATATTAAGGTGCATATCTATTATCTTAGCACTTATTTGGCTTTTAATAAAAATAGTATTTCCTGTGTTCCAATATTTGTGATCTGTTGTACAAACAATACGTAAGTAAAATGAGGTGGCCCACACTTATAATTCCACCACTTTGGGAGGCTGAAGTAGAATTGCTTGAGCCCAGATTTTAAGACCAGCTTGAGCAACACAGAAACAACCTACCCCTACATAAGAAGATAAATAAAATCAGGTGTGGTGGTGCGTATCTGTAGTCCTCGCTACTCTGGGGGTTGAAGCAGGAGGATTGCTTGAGTCCAGGAATTTAAGGTTATGATGAGCTATAATGATACCACTACACTCCAGCCTGGGTCACAGAAAGAGACCCTGTGTTTAAAAAAAAAAAGCAGGAGGAAGATTTTAAAGGGAACTTTTAAAATAAAAACCTAACATAAGAGTAATTTATTGGCTATAAACTTAAATATGGGAAGACTATCATCAGGAAACAAATTCTAGGCTTACAAAGTCCAGCACAACAACCACTAGACACATGTGACACTTGCAGTGTGGCCAGTCCAAATTCAGATGTTCTGTAAGTGAACAACAGACATTGACTTTTGAAAACTCAGCACAAAAAGTATTCCAAATATCCCATCAATAATTTCTATATTGATTACACACTGAAATATTTTAAAGTATTGCCACTAAAATGATTTTCACTTGTTTCCCTGTATATTATAATATTATAACTAGAAAGCTGTAAATCATGTGAATGACTCACATTATATTAATTCTATTCAATAGCACTTCACTAAATCCCAGAGAAGGGCTCAGAATTCTCCAGAAGAATTTCTACAACTTCCTCATGAACCTATTGATCATGTTTCAGAAGAACACTATTGCAAACAAATAAAAGGTACTTGAGAATTAGGTATAAAAACCATTCTTCATGGTATCAAATTAGTAGCAATGTAAACAAACTACAAATACCAATAGGTGGGGACTACAACTCACAACAGAACAACTCCCCTAATGCTTAGTTCTAATCAATGGAGAACCATGTATAACCATGGAGCACAGGAAGGGGAGAGTAAGCACAGCTGCCCGCGAGACTGTGGGATTTGTGGGTCAGAGGGCAGGTGAGACACACACAATCAAAATAGCATTATTACTATAAAGACACATACAGTCATGGACTTCACATTTCTCAAAATTATAATATTGGCAAAATTAAAAAAATAGGTTATTACCATAAAGCTTGGAAGACTGTATCACAGGTGGTGAGGGGAGGGTTATAGTGGCTAGGATAGTTTTTTTTAAGAAACTAAAAACGCTACACAGAATACGAATTAGTGAATTGGAAAAATTTGTAATACACTAGTAATTTGCTCAATTTATCATGAATTGAATCTAATCTGACGACGGAAACTTAAGTTTAAACCTTAGTGGCATACAGACATCTGTGGGAGATACTGTAGGTTCATTCCAGACCACCACAATCATGGAAGTATAAAGTGAAGTTACACAAATGTCTTCATTTCCCAATACATTTAAAAGTTATGTTGAATCTTTCTTTCACAGAAGATCTCTGGGAGGTATGATGCTATTGGATACCATTTTATACACAGTGGAACTTCTTTCCAAATCGGAGTCAATCCTCCAAAAGCCTGCCTTTGCTTTATGAAGTAAATTTATGGAATATTCTAAATCTTTTGTCATTTCAATAATATTCATGACATTTTCACCAGGAGTAGATTTCATTTCAGAGACCCCTTTCTTTGCTCATTGTAAGAAGCAACTCCTTATCTGTTCACATTTGATCATGAAACTGCAGCAGTTCAGACCCCTCTGCAGGCTCCACTCACTTTTTTTTTTTTTTTTTGAGACAGAATTTCACTCTTGTTGCCCAGGTTGGAGTGCAATGATAGGATCTCGGCTCATCACAACCTCCACCCCCTGGGTTCAAGCGATTCTCCTGTCCCAGCCTCAAAAGTAGCTGGGATTACAGGTATGCACCACCATGCCTGGCTAATTTTGTATTTTTAGTAGAGATGGGCTTTCTCCGTGTTGGTCAGGCTGGTCTCCAACTCCCGACCTCAGGTGATCCACCCACCTGGGCCTCCCAAACTGCTGGAATTATAGGCAGTAATTTCTTACATCAAAAATCTTTTAAAATTATTATTTTCAGTAAAATTTGTCATTGTTTCCTCTCATGCACAGGATAACAGCTCAAATTTCTTCACATTGTTTATAGGTTTGCCATGCGTAGACCCTACTGTTTTCTGTTTCAGGTATATTCTCTTCCACGCCTCACACCCTCATCTCCTCTGTTGTCCTACTAAGTTTCCAATGTACCTCTAATTTCTGCTCAGGTACTGCCTTCACCTCCAAATAGTCCTTGAAAGCCCCAGATAGCAAGTTATTCATTGCCTTCCCTGCAGGGCTTCTGTGTCTTCTCTTTCACCTCTACTCACATATCCTACCATAGTGTAATAATTTATTTTCATGAATTTTCCTCCAACTAGACTGATAGTTCCGTATTTTTACTTTTATTTATTGTTTGAGAGACAGGGCTTTGTGGTCACCCAGGCTAGAGCACAGTGGTGAAATCACAGCTCACTGCAACCTCGAACTTCCAGGCACAGCAATCCTCCCACCTCAGCCTCCCACGTAGCTGGGACTACATATGCCTGCCACCATGTCTGGCTAATTTTCTTAAAATATATTATTGTAGAGATGGGGCCTTGCTTTGTGGAGCAGGCTGGTCTCAAATTCCTGAGTTCAAGTGATCTTTCTGCTTCAGTCTCCTGAGTAGCTGGGACCACAGGCGGTCACCACCACACCTGACCAGGAGTTCCCTTTATATTTGTAGCCTCAGCACTTATATTGGTGTCTACCATATATATCACAAATTTGTTACTAAGTGATTTTAATGATTAATTATAGAAATGAAGCAGAACAATCAATTCCATAGAATAGAAGTAAGGAAAAAGAGCTCTAGATTTGGAGACAGAAACATGAGTTGAAATCTTGATTCTATCCTTGTGGTCTTTAGCAAATCATGTAATCTCAGTGAGGTGAGCCTATCTCACCTGTAAATGTAGAAAATAATACTTTATAAAAACATCATAGTTAGGCATATACAATCTGTAGCATGGTGCCTGATATGCAAAAACCACTGGAAAAAAAAGTGGCATATTATGTTGGATTCTTTATGGCAGATCCTTCACTTAAACAGTCTTTCCTAATGGCTAATGGTTGCAAAATCACAAAATAAAATATCTGAGCTGGGTAATATTTTGTGTCAATTAAAAATCATCTATTATTGTAAAATTAACATATTAATCTACAAAACAAATTTATATCCCTTTATGATTGAGTCCATCTCAATATGTCCACGTTCCAGTTTTTGACAGGAGAGAGGTCACATAAGCAAAAGTATATGGGGTTTCTTAGATGAAGGGTTCCTGATGAAGGGGTTAGGAAGATAAGGGATGGAAAATTCTTAGAAATGTTCGCAGAAGTTGATTACTGTAAAACTTTGAACCAAAATAACTGAAATGCAATATTATAACATAAATATAAATAATTATCGACAGCAATACAGCTGATATATTATACCATCGGTGAATACCATTAGCCATAAAATGTTAATGTGTGCTAGAATATAGAGAATGCAATTTTGTTCTGCTGAAAATTACACGTTAAGGAAAAGGGGCTGAAAAAGAAAGTACTACTTGTCAGAATCTCCTAGACTAGCACCAGCTGAGAAAGTACTGCACTGACAGGAATCCACAGGAATTATTTAACATGCTTGTCTTAGCGTATATAAATTAACCCTCCAATTGACATTTGACCATAGTCTAGGGTTACTGCTTGACATATTAGACACATCTTATAATGAATTTTGTTGGTAGTGACTGTTTCCTTTTCTGGATTATGTTTTTCTATTAAGGAACATTACCATAATTTTGATATTGGCATTACTTATTAATATGATAGTTCTTCGTACTATTCTAGGCTTGTAAATTAGTCAGTGTAGTATATTGAGTCTACATTCAAAACCTACAATCTCAGTGGCTTAACATCATTAAAGTTGATTTATCATTTAGTTGCAATGGTTAATTGCAGGTAATGCTGGTGTTCATTTATTTCCATTCTGTCATTCAGGGCAGCAAGCTTCTGCCATCTGACAGCTCCACGTTCCTTGACGGGTGTGTGCAATCAGTCAGTTGGTGAAGAATGAGCATGAAAGAGGGTGGGTGTTAGGGTTTTAAAAGGGAAGACCTGGAAGTGGTGCATATCATTTCTGCTGGCATTCTATTGGCTAGGTAGAGCTCAGGCATATGGTCAGACTGGAAATGAAAGGGACTAAGACATATGCCTTACTTATGCAATAACAGAGAGGAAAAGGGCATCCATTTCATGAACAGGTAGGGAAGCTTTTCAGTAGAGTTTCCTCAAATTTAATCATGTTTAGGTTTGTTTTGTTTTGTTCAAACACCAGCACCTCTTACCTCAAGGATTTGGCAACAATACACATCCTTATCATTCTATTCCCCCATTACTGCTTGTCTATTTCAAATAATAATATTATTAATAATCATATCTCTTATATTACTTTTTTTATTTTTATTTTTATTTTTATTTTTTTAAATTATACTTTAAGTTCTAGGGTACATGTGCATGACGTTTATATCATGTATAACTCCCCAATGCAATCCCTCCCTCCTCCCCCCTCCCCTATCATTTTATAAAGCCTGAACATATTCTCTTGGAGAAAGGATTATCTCAATTTTACAGAAGAAGAAACTGAGATCAAGAGAGTTGCAAAATAATCTAAGAAGTTAAGCAAAGATTAAGATGTTGTTTTCCAAGCAGTCCTCGTGTTAGATATCATTTTATTGTAAAAATGGGATGGTGGATGGTTTTTTATGCTGATTTTCATGTTGTATTTCATATACATGCAAATATAATCCTTATTATTGAAAGAAGTATGTATCTTTAAATACATATTTTTAAAATTTTTTATTATATATCTATTTATTTTTGTCTTTATATGATATTAAATGGTGGGAATATCTTTTTGTTATTTTAGTTTTGATAGACATGAAAATCTTTACGTTTTATTTTTAAGTTTATGAATGTTCTTGACAAGATGCTTCAGAGTAATTTACTGAAAACCATTACAGGTGACAATTCTACCTCCACAGAAAAAAATACTTTATATTTTGAAAGACAGAACTCGAACTTTGGGTGCCAACTTTTGCAAAAGGTATGACATCGTTTTCATAATTTTATGTTAAATATCTTAATAGACTATCTTTATTTCAATTTTGGGGGTTTGAATAAAGCATTTTCTGTTGAAATTAGCATAGCTTTTCCCATTGGGTAATTTTAAAGTACATATTCTGGTCATGATTATGCCTTTCAACTACCCAATATTAAGGCTGAAATAAAATACGACATTTTAAGTCGTCCAAATTTTTCAGTTACACCAGGACAAAAGTCTAAAAATATGAACAGAAACTATCACTGATATATTTGACATTTAAATATTTAGCAGGTTTTCCCTTCTTGAACAGAGCTAATTATTTCTGAAATTGTACTGGATATAATTTAAATAGAATATTCTAAACTCTGACTAAATTTGACATCTCTAATTGAGATACTTATTTTTATGTTTTAGTTTTTTGACATGAGAATATTGACTAATTTACACTTGCTTAAATATCTTTACGGAATTATATATTTCTTCTCTGGAAAAATTAGGAGCCCAGACTTGTGAAGTGTAGATCACTCTCTGATGTTTTCTATGCCAATTTTAACTGTGCTTTCCCTTACTTTTTCTATCCTTATTTCTCTACTTCTATTTTATTTTATTTTTCACCTTATATTACATGTATATTTTATAAGCTGCTACAAATTTTTTATAAGAAGTACATATTTATGTACCAGTTTCTTGAAGCAAACACAAAATGATAAATTATAGTCATTAATATTCTCTACTTAGCCTGTGTGTGAGGCTCTCACAGTATTTTGCTAAAAGACGAATAATTCCAGAAACTGACTTAAGATATTAATGCAAACATGTTAGTCAGCTTGTTAATTATTAAAAGTAAATATTTGGATGAAGTTGTACTACAAAATAGTTGCCCTTCAGGTGCCATCACCTCATTTGTATTGTGTAACCCAGAGATCAAATTATAATGCCATCTTATTTATTTTTTATCAACATTTTGAGATAATGATAGATTCATATGCAGTTATGCAAAATAAAACAAAAACATCCCCATGCTTTACCTAGTTTTCCCCAGTGATAACATCTTGCAAAACTCTGGTAGAATATCATAACCAGGACATTGACATTGTTAAACCAGAGATACAGAACATTTTCATCATCACGAGGATCCCCCATATTTGTTTTCTAGAGCTGTCCTAACCCCTAACCAATTACCACAAGCTGGATGGCTTAAAACAATTGATATTAATCTCTCACTGTTCTGGAGCCCAGAAGCCTAAAATCAAGGTGGCAGCAGTGTGCATTCCCTTCCAAGGTTTAGAAGAGAATCCTCCTGGCCTAGTCCAGCTATTGCCTTGCCTATTTTGGTGGCTTCAGGTGTTCCTAGACCTGTGGTTGTAAATCTTCAATCTCTGCCCCTGTCTTCACATGGGCTTCTCTCATCTCTTCTGCTTATTACATGGACACTTATATTGGATTTAGAGTTCACCCACATCATCCAGGATAATGTCATTTTGAGATATTTAATGACATCTGCAAACCCCCTTTTTCCACATATGGTCCCAGTCATAGACTTCAGGCATTAGGGGTTACTATGCTTTATTAGTGTGGGTGGGGAATACAGTTCAACCCACTCATTTTACCCTTTTATAGCCACACCCACTTTCTTCAGGTCCTCATCCCCTCCTTCATTCCTGGAAATCACTAATATCTTTTCAATTTGGTAATTTTGTAATTTCAAGAATGTGATCTAAGTGGAATCATGTAGCTTTTTAGTACTGATTTCTGTCACCAGGCGTAATTCTCTGGAGAATCACCTAGGTTGTTGCACATGTCAATAATTCATTCCGTTTTATCACTGAATAGTATTCCATTGTATAGAGGTACTGCAGTGTGTTTAACCCTTCACCTGTTAAAGGATGTCTTGATAGTTTTTAGTTTGTGGATATTATGAATCAACCTATTATAAACATTTGTTTACTCGTTTTTGTGTCAACATAAGTCTATATTTCTCTGAAATAAAAGGCCAGGAGTTCAATTTCTGGGTTTTAATGCAAGTTTACTTTTTTTTAAAGAAACTGCTAAACTATTTTTCAGAATGTATCTACTGTTTTATCCTTCCAGCAGCATTTTGTGCGTGATCCAGTTCCTCTGCAGCCTCACCAGGATTTAGTGTTTTTACTCTCTTTGATTTTAGTTTTTATGAAAGATATGTAGTGATATCTCATTATAGATTTAATATTAATTATCCAAATGGTAAATAATTTTGAGTAACTTTTCATGTGTTTTTTTGCCATATGTATTTCATTTTCTGTGAAATCTCTTCATATCTTTTGCCTGTTCTCTGTTTTTGTTACTGTCGAGTTTTGTTTTTTGAGACAGAATCTGTCTCTGTCATCCAGGCTGGAGTACAATGGCACTATCTCAGCTTACTGCAACCTTCGCCTCCCGGGATCAAGCGATTGTACTGCGTCAGCCTCCCAAGTATTAATTTAAATAATCAATCAATTTAATTAAACATGTCCCACTAATTTTTGTATTTTTAGTAGAGACAGGGTTTCACCATGTTGGCCAGGCTGGTCTTGAACTCCTGACCTCACGTGATCTGCCTGCTTCAGCTTCCCAAAGTTCTGGGATTACAGGCATGAGCCACCACAACCAGCTACTACTGAGTTTTGAGAGTTGAAAAAATAGACCTTGATGATAGTCCTTTTACATATATGTAGATTTCAAATATTTTAGCTGCCCAGTAACTGATCTTTTACCCTCTTTGCAGTTTTTTTTTTTTGCAAAGTAAATATTTTGATCAAATCCAATTAACTAATTTTTTCGTTGAGAGACCATGATTTTGATAGCAAGACAGGAACTCTTCGTTTAGCTCTAGACACTGGAAATTTCCTCCTACATTTATTCTAAAAGTTTTACAGTTGTTTTACATTTATGTCTCTGTGTGGCCTTTCTTGAGTTAATTTTTTCATAAGATGTAAGCCTTACATTAAGATCTTGTTTTTTTTGGTCTATAGAGTTCGATTGCTCCAGTACCACATTGAATTACTTTTGCACCTTCTTCAGTGATTAGGTGAGCGTATTTGTATGTGTCTATTTCTGGATTCTCTATTCCGTCCTTTGGCCTATGTTTGTGTCTCTCCACCAACACCAAACATTCTTAATGAAGACAGATGTAAAGTAAGTTTTGATCCTGGGTATTCAGATTCCACTTACTTTATTATTCTTTGTAAAGATTCTGTAGCTATCCTAGAACTTATGCCTTTCCAGATAAATTTTGTAATAATCTTTTCTATACCCACAAAACATTTTGCTGAGATTTTGATCAGAATTGCATTAAAACTTCAGTATAAATTTAGAAAGAACGGACAACTTACTAAGTTTACTCTTTCAATTCAAGGAGCTCAGAACTAAGTTTAGTCTCTGTTCATTGGATCTTATTTGATTTCTTTTAGCAGTGGTGTGTAGTTTCAATTTATACATAAATATTTCATTTCATTTTTAGTGATTATAAATGATTTCACATTCTTTGGTTCATTTTGCATGTATTCATTGTGAATATATGGGAATATAATTTTTTAATGTACATCTTGTATTCTGTAAACTTGCTGAATGTACTTACTGTTTTTAGGAATATTTTTGTGGATTTGTTGAGATTTTTCATGCAAACAGTCAAGTCATCTGTAGGCAGGGACATTTATTTCTTCCTTTCTGCTTTGTATTTGTTGTGATTCTTATTATTTGCCCTACTGTGCTGGTTAGAATTTAAAGCACTGTTAGATAAGTGTGTTGAGAGCAGACATTTTTGCCTTGTTCCTGACCTTAGAGAAAAAGTATTCTGTCTTTCATCATTATGAAAATACCCATAGGTTTTGTAGATGTTCTTTATCAGGTTGAGAAATATCCCTCTCTATTTATAGTTTTCTGAGCGTTTTATTATCAATGGGTTTTGAATATTTACAATGCCTTTTCTGCATCAATTATATGATCATGTGATTTTTCTTCTAATTGGAAAATTGGAAGAGTTTTGTTAATTCTGTTAATATGGAGGTCTACATTGTTTCAATTTTGAATACTGAACTGAACTTGCCTTGTTTCCTTAGAATAGAAGATACATGGTTATAATATATAATTCTTTCGATATACTGCTGAATTTTATTTCAATTTACTAATATTTTCTTAAATATTTTCTGTCTATATTTATGAGGGTTATTGATATGTTGCTTTCTTTCTCTGTTTCCTTACATTTTATTTTGTACTGTTTTATTCTGATTTTGATATGAATCAAAACCAGAGTAATACTAGCTTTCTAAAATCTATCAAAAAGTGTTCCCTCTTCCTCAGGTGGATTCTTTAGAATTGACGTTAATTCTTTTTTAAATAATTTCTCTGGTGAAACCGTCTGGGCCCAGAGATTTCATTTGGGCAATGTCTAATTAGGAATTCAGTTTCCTTACTACCTAAAAGGCTATCACAATTAGCAATTTATGTTGAGTCAACTGTGGTAGCTTTTTTTTTTTTTTAAAAAAAGGAAGTGGTCCATTACATGTAAGGTATCAAATTTATGTGTCTAGAGTTGTTTATTGTAATCTCTCATCATCCTTTTGATGATTTCAGGATATAGAGAAGCATCTTCGGTATCTTTCTACATGCTGGTAATTCATGTCTTTCTCTTTTACTTTTCACCATTCTTGTTAATTGTGTTGATCTTTCAAAGAACCAGCTCTTTTGTTCATCGATTTTTTTATATTGTTTTGCTGGTTTCAATTCCATTTGTTTCTGCTCTTAACTATCTTATAACTTTATCATTTATTTCTTTCTGATGTTTTAAAATCACTTTTCTAGCTTCTTGGGATGCAAACTTTGATAGCTGATTTGAGATTTTTTCTTTTCTAATTACGCATTTAGTGCAAAAATTCCTTTAGCACTGATTTATCTGTGTCTCAACTTTTAATATGCATTATTTTCTATTTATTTTATTTTCCTTGATCCTTCCCCTTTGATAGTGAGATTACTTAAAAGATTGTTGCTTAGTTTCAATGTGTTAGGAGATTTTCCTGTGGTTCTCAGAATTACATTATTTATACATAACTCATAACACTCTAAGTGTCATTATTTCATCAGTTCAAATGAAGTAGAGACAACTTACTTCCTTTATGCTCCTCTCTTCTTCCCCATTTATAATATATTTGTCATAAATATTCATCTGCGTTCATATAGAACCACATGAGGTAGTGTTACAATTTTTGCTTCAAACATCAAACCTACTTTCTTAAAGTCAAGAGGAAATGGAAAGTCTATAATATTTACCCATATTTGTTTTAATCATAGGATTTCTTCCTTCCTGATGTTCCAAGATTCCTTTTTCTATTTTTTCCATTCTGTTCAGAGAACTTCCTTTAGTCATTATTTTAGGGTATGTCCGCTGGAAATAAATATTCTTAATTATATATCATCTGAGAATGTCTTGATCCCCCCTTAATTTCTGAATGACATTTTCAAGGCTATAGGATTTGGTGTTGACAGTTCCTTTCCTCCAGTACTTGAAAAATATTATGTCCTATTAATTTGGCTTCCATTGTTCCAGATCAGAAATCTATTTTGATTACGAATTTCTCCTGTAAGTAAGATGTCATTTTACTTTGGCTACTTACAAGATTTTTCTTTGTCTTTAGTTTTCAGAAGTTAATTGTTTGATGTGGATTTCTTTGGATTTATTTTGTTGGAGGTTTGCTCAGTTTCTTGATTCTGTAGTTTCCTGTATCTGGCCAAACTTAGCATTATTTTTCAAGTCATTATTTTTCAAGTGACTTTTTAACTTTTGCACCCTTCCTCCTCTCCTTTAGGGACTCTGGTTGCATGATGTTTTTTATCTAATATATATTTTTTTTCTTTGAGACTGAGTCACACTCTGTTGTCTGGGGTTGGGGCGCAGTGGCTAACTTTGGCTCAACTGCAACCTCTGCCTCCCAGGTTCAAGTGATTCTCCTGCCTCAGTCTCCCCAGTAGCTGGGATTACAGGTGCCTGACACTATGCCCAGCTAATTTTGTTGTTGTTGTTGTATTTTTAGTAGAGATGGGGTTTCACCATGTTGGCCAGGCTGGTCTCAAACTCCTGACCTAGTGATTTGCCCTCCTGGGCCTCCCAAAGTGCTGGGATTACAGGTGTGAGCCACCACGCCTGGCCTTTTTCTAATATCTTTTGTTATAGTCCCTTAGATCTTTGATGCTCTGTCATTTTTGTTATTGTTTTCCAGCTATCTTTTCTCTGTTGTTCAGACTGGGTAACTTTTCTTATTCTATCTTCCAGTTTCCTGATCTTTTACTCTATCTCCTCCATTATGCTGTTGAGTCCAACTAAATTTTTGCATTGATTATTAATTTTTAAATATTCAAATTTCCTCTTCGTTCTTTATAGCTCTTTGCTGGCACTTTCTATTTGTAAGTGCTCCTTGAAACATTTTATAATGGCTGCCTCACAACATTTGTAGATAATTCTATATCTGTCATCACATATTTATAACTGCTGACTGTCCTTTTCATTCAGTTTATGTTTGTTTGTTTATTCGTTTTGAGACAGTCTCACTCTGTCACTCAGGCTGGAGTGTGGTGGCACAATCACGGCTCACTGCAGCCTTGACCTCCCAGACTCAAGTGATTCTCCTGTCTCAGCCTCCAGAGCAGCTGGAACTACAGGCATGCACCACCACACCTGGCTAGCTTTTTAAAAATTTTCAGTACAGATGAGGTCTTGCTATGTTGCCCAGGTTGGTCTTGAATTCCTGAGCTCAAGTGATCCTCCTGCCTTGGCCTCCCAAAGTGCTGGGGGTTACAGGTGTGACCTACCATGGCTGGCTCATTTGGTTTTAGATCTTCCTGGATCTTGGTATGACAAGTGATTTTCAATTGAAAAGTGGACATTTCCAATCATGTTATGAAGCCTATATTTAAACCATGCCCATTTTAACTGGCATGATCTGACTCCACTCTGGCAGAATGGGAGGGTGCCACGTCATTGCTGCCTGGTGAAGTGAGAACTCCAGATCTCCTGTGGCCAGTCTATGTGGCCAGTCTATGGGACCAGTCTATGGGACTCTCCACCGGGCTCCACTGACTCCATCATAATGGGCAGGGTGGTGGAGGGGGGCTTGTTCTTGTGTGGTGAGGATGCAGGACTAGGATCCTCACATCACATAAACTGACACTATGGTACGGAGTGAGGGGAAGAGGCATGGGGACTTCTTACAGCTAGAGAAGATAAAAATCAAGGTTTCTTATTTGGCTTTCTCTCACACCAACCAACCCAGCAGGATATGGGGAGCACATCATTATGGCCTCAAGAGGAAGAAACTTTTGCTCCCCAATTGATATGTATTTTGCGAGTGAGAGTGGGGCCACAGTTCTTGTCTGTGGCATTTGCCTGGAGTTCATGGGTTATTGTCTAGAAGTATTATGTCTTTCTAGGCAGGCCCGTTCCTCATCCTTTGGCTAGAAAGAGCATGCTTTTGTTGGGGTATGGTTTTCTCTGTGCCCTTGGTATCTTCGGGTTGTTGAATTCTTCAGTAATAAGGCTCAGATATGTGAGATTAAAGGAAGATCCAGGAAACTCACCACTGAGTTCTTCCTAGGGTTCCAAAGCCACGGGCGGGTCCGATTTCTCTCTACCTTTCAAAATCTTCTTATTGTTGTTTTTTATATAATGTCTAGGGTTTTCCTTGTTAGAAGGAAACATAGAGAAAAAATATATATTTCCTCCATTTTTCTGTAAGTAAGTCTGCTTACGTTTATTTTTAAAATTAGATTGAGAGAGCTCATTTTAAAATAAATGCTAATTTGCTATATCAAATATCTCTAAAGAAATATATGAGCTTAGTTCCTCCATATTTTTGATTTGTTTTTATTAGAAATATCTGTGTTATCTGTTAAAGCTTTCATTTAATATCAAACATTTATTTTTTATATTGGTAAATTAAACTTTTTAAATTAAAAATCCTTAGAAAATTACTTAAAGCCTATTATTATCACTTAGATAGGAAGAGTATGTGATATTGGAAAATCCACAGACATTTTACTTACATTTTTTATCTCTCATGAATTTTACAATTATTATAAATCTAAAATATTTTGTTTCTGTAGTAAGAATCCATGTTCAATTAAATATATATTATAAAGCATAATTTTATATAAGATAAATGTACGCCATGTTCTGTTTGCTGAATGAATATGTCATATTATCCATCATTCTATCTTGTTTTGCAAGCACATCATATATACCATAGTTCTTATTGGTGTATTAGCCATTATTACCTATTTTCATAGTGTGGAAAGGTTCAAAGAGTGTTCAGAATTGCTCAAATTAAAATAGCCATTCTGACTACAGAGCTTTGCCTGCTAAGTTTCTAGATTTAGTTATGTGTTGTTTATTTCTCTTGCTAGAAGCAAAATTTTATGCAACCTGTAAGAGAAAAGATCAGAAACTATTTCAGTTATTATTACACAATGCAGAGGTCGTACAGAGAGTCATCTCTCAGCCTTGTTTAGATGATTGGGAGTGAGGATCAAAAAGATGGGCCGATGGGTCTTGCAGTGTCTAGCATGCCTTACGATGAAAGAGCATTATACTCTGCAGGATTCTAGTTTAGGGTCTGTCTCCCCAGAACCTTGGTTTTCTGTGTTAGAGAAAATCTTTTCCTCTCCCATTATTTTTTAAAATACCTATCATCCCCACTGTCCCTAGATGCCAGTCTCTCTCTCTTCTCTACATTTCAGTCTACTGCCTTATTTCTCCATGTATACTGACCCACTCCATTCTTAGTTTTTATTATCCTTTGAAAATATATCCACTTGATTCAAGTTTGTTATATTTATATACTGAGAGAAAATAACCTGATAAACAATTTGATGCAAACATTTCAATAACAGGTTAGCAGTCTAGTTTCCAAAGATATATGGTAAGTGTTCACTCTGAAATCCCTACATTGAAGCCTTGTTTCTTAAACTGTAAAGTGCAATCAGCATTCATTTAAAATGATGTATCTCTATATTTTCTGTCAATGCATTTTGCCATAGATTCTTACAGAAGAGACACACGTAAAAATTCTAACTTGATATAGTTGGTGCCACAATTGACCTGGGCTTCAGAAACACTGTGTGGCCTGGGCTTCAGAAACACTGTGTGTGTGTGTGTTTGCTCTTTAAAATTCCTATGGGAAAAAAATTGAAGTACATGGAAGATAAACTTTTAGCCAAGCAAGTTTTGACATTAAAATAGTCTCACATGCTTTGTTCTTGTAATAATTTTGGTGTAAAACTTACAATTGTTTGGAAGAAAATTGCAAAGGAAATATTATGGATTTTATAGATAACAGATTGTTCAATTTTTTTTTTTTTTTTGAGGCAGAGTCTCGCTCTGTTGCCCGGACTGGAGTGCAGTGGCCGGATCTCAGCTCACTGCAAGCTCCGCCTCCCGGGTTTACGCCATTCTCCTGCCTCAGCCTCCCGAGTAGCTGGGACTACAGGCGCCCGCCATCTCGCCCGGCTAGTTTTTTGTATTTTTAGTAGAGACGGGGTTTCACCGTGTTAGCCAGGAAGGTCTCGATCTCCTGACCTCGCGATCCGCCCGTCTCGGCCTCCCAAAGTGCTGGGATTACAGGCTTGAGCCACCGCGCCCGGCCCAGATTGTTCAATTTTTAATAAAGAAAACCTAGAATTGTTAGTTATAATAAATATCACAATTACAAAAATTGATACTCTAAGCACAAAAACCTCAACAGATGAATACACCATAGACCTTAACAGAGAGTATTGAGACTGGAGTTGGTAAGCATAATATTATCTAAATAAATATATAAAAATTGACAAGTGGCTAATAAACACATGGGAAGTGTTCAACTATTAACTGAAGAAATTAAAATAAGAAAAAGATTAAATTTTCACTCATCAGATTTCATAGTCAAACTTTAACAAAGAGTTCTTAATATAGGCACTTACAAACAATGAAAAGGTTGAATGAAATAGACACTCAAAATTTTTTTCTTTAATGTAATTTCTCAACTCATACCAAATACTTTCAAATAAAGAGTTCATAAGATGTGAAATAAACCATGTTTAGGAATACATCCTAACGATATATCAAATTTGGACAAGCTTTGATTCTTAAAGAAGTTTAATGTCAATTATTCTTTATATCTGTGGAATTGAAATTAATATATGTGTTCAAGACTATCAATTTGAAGTTAAGTACAGTACATGGCATGATAAATTGTTATCTGGCCATTGAAAAAAATACTTTTTAATGACATGAGAAAATAATTACCATACAATATTAAATTTAAAACTACACAATCCATCATGCATGCCAAAATGCTTAAAAATTGCTTATCTTTAGCAAGTCAGTCAGCAACAACTTGCATTTCCTTCTTTACCTCTTCCTATAATATTTAAATTCACTCGAATGCAAAGACATTGCATTCATAACATACACTAATCTTGAGGATAATACAAATGATCCTTTTTTATTGTGGACGGAAATAAACTCTTCTAATGGCAGAACAGACTGAAAGTTGAACTTATATACTTAATCTGAAGTAAGTATATGTGACATAAAAGAAGCTATATGAAAAAGACTGGGGAAGTGCCAGGAATCTGCAGCTGGATTTGAACTAGACTTAGAAATGCTTTAGAAGTGGAGACAATCCATTGGAAAAGAATTCCAAATCAATGATAACGTTTCTGTGTGATGTAGACTGAGTTTTCCATGCACTGGAACTTGACCTGTCTTGAGGAATCCCTGCTGCGGAGGTTTGATCTCCTTGCAGGGATCTGGGGCTCCTGGCAGTGCTGTAGCAGCACTCTGTGAGGACAGCTGCTGGAAGCCCAGGGAAGGGTACAAAAGCTCACGACACTTCACCTAGCAAAGAATAACTCAATCAAAGAGATGAGAAGAATAGAGTCTTGGTTTTGTTTGTTTTCTTTTTTCTTCCCAAAACATGTTAGCTGACAGGGCAGACTTAGACAAAAGAGTAGCATTATGTGAAACAATGAATTGAGAACTGCTGGGAAAGCTTTTATAAAAGCCACAAAAATGCCTTCCTAATATTTTTAATGCCAAAATTTGGAGGATGAAGAAGATAACAAAAAGGAAAATATTTTTATTTAAAAAATATATATTTATATACACATTTTTAATTAATATAGTGTATGATGTGGCGTTTTAAAAATTTATTTGCCAGAAAAGTTTTCTTTCACCATATGTTTTATTTACAATATAATTTATCTCTCTACTCAGTGATTTTTTTCTCTCTATTTATGTATAACAGGGAAAAAGGACATGCATTTTAATATTTATCTGAATCTTTGATTTTGGACCCATTTCAGATATGTTTATGAATATTTTACTTATTTTTACTTTGCAACTTTGGATCATGTGGAATGTAAATATTCTTTTTGTCATTGACTATATTAGGAAAACAAAATTTTCAGGGGTAAAGGACAAGCCAGCTGGAGGTAACTCTGGAGTTTTAAGGTATTTTCTTGTCATTAAAGCCAATTCATACAAGGAGATAATCAACAAAGTTAATCTAAAATAATTTTAACATACTTTTCAAGATGTAAAAGTTATCATAAAATCTATCCTATAAGAAATAAACTTCCAAGATACCAAGAAATATCCAGCATTATAGTCATTTCAGTAACAACACAAAACAAATATAAGATAAATTTCTACTGAAAACGTCTGCTGTGAAGCCTTGAATTTTGGGAGGCGAAAGCGGGGGTATCACTTGAACCCAGGAGATAAAGACCAGCCTGGGAAAATTTTTTTTAATTTTTTAAAAAATTTAAAAAGTTAGCCGGGCATAATCCCATCTACTTGGGAGGCTGAGATGGGAGGATCGCTTAAGCCCAGGAGATTGAGTCTGGAGTGGCCCAAGATTCTACCACTGCCCTCCAGCCTGGGTGACAGAACTAGACTCTATCTCAAAACAAACAAACAAACAAACAAAATCTGCTGTGTGCCTTGTATTCGTAAACTCAGTAACTATTCCACCACTGGTTCCAAAGAGGCAGCTTCTGTTGAGCTGTGTGCTTTCTCAGGGGAGTAAGCCAAGGCTGCCCCCACAAGCATTATCCTGGGGACCTTACTCCTTCCTTCACAAGGGAGGTAGGTGACTCATTCCATCCGATAGGATTGTGAGGAAGATCTTTTCTGAAGCACGGTCTGGCTTTCTGTTTTCTGGGAGGGTTATCTCCCTTCTTCCATCTCACTCTTTCAAAACATTAAACCTGAATACTCCCAAAAACAGGGAGCTTCTTCTCAGAAGGCCTAGTTTTAATGCTGTCCAGCAGGCCCTAAAGGCTGACAGGCCCACCTCTTGGCTTCTCTGTTCAGTCAATAACCAAATAGTGAAATACGCTCCTGTTTTCATAGGACTGATTGGGTAAATGTCTTTATGGTGGAAACAGCCTTCTCTCCAGTCTAATCCTGCTAAATAAAATAGTGAATACCCAGTTAAATTCACATTTTAGATAAACAGTGACAAATGTTAATATAATATGCCTCAAATCTTGTATGTGATATACTAAGAAGGTATGCTTGTTTATCTAACATTCAAATTTAAATTTGTGTTTAGTATTTTTACTTATTAATCCCGACAGCCCTATCCTAGGCAGCCTTCAGAATCAAGATTTGGAGCAGTAAAAAAGAAGAGGGTACCTAAGTAATATTCTATGAGACTATTTGATGTCAAAACTTTGTTGTCTAAAAGTTTATCTTTTATATGCTTCCAATTTTCCACAAAAAGTTTAAAACACAGAGATACACAATGTGTATCAATGTGTGTCTGTTAGATCAGAAAACTAATTCAGAGCTATTACTGGTGAATGCAGCGTCTGTACAGAGAATCATCCCTCCTCCTTATTGAGATGATTGGGAGTGGGGAAGAGAAAGATGGGCCAATGGGTAGTGTAGTCTCTACTGTGGCTCATGATTAAAGAACGTTGTACTGTGCAGGATCCCAGTTTAGCGTTTGGCTCCTCAGAGCTTTGATTTTCCAGGATAGAAAAATCTCCATCCATTTCCCATTATTTTCTAAAATACATGTTATTGGCCAGGCAGGGGGGCTCACGCCTATAATCCCAGCACTTTGGGAGTCTGAGGAGGGTGGATCACCTGAGGTCAGGAGTTCGAGACGAGACAGGCCAACATGAGGAAACCCCGTCTCTACTAAAAAATACAAAAAATTAGCCGGGCATAGTGGTGGGGTCCTGTAATCCCAGCTACTCGGGAGGCTGAGGCAGGAGAACTGCTTGAACCTGGGAGGCGGAGGTTGCAGTGAGCCGAGATCACTCCACCGCACTGCAGCCTGGACAACAAGAGCGAAACTCTGTCTCAAAACAAACAAACAAACAAACAAAATGTGTTTTTTCTCTCTCTCCTTCTATTCTAGTCTCTCCTCTATGTTTTAGGCTATTGCCTTATTTCTCATTAGATATTAACCCACTCAATTCCCAGCTTTTATTATCCTTTAAAAATATATCCACTTTGTCCAAGCTTGCTATGTTTATATACCAAGAGAAAATAACCTGATAAGCAATTTGACGCATACACGTCAGTAATGGTTTAGCAGTCTAGTTTCGAAAGACACATGGTAAGTGTTCACTCTGAAACCCCTACATTGAAGTTATGTTTCTCAAACTGTGAAATAAGTGCAATCAGCATTAATTTAAGAGAATATATCAGCATATTTGCTGTCAATGTATTTTAGTGCAGATCCTTATAAAAGAGCAAAATGTAAAAATCCTACCTTGGTATAGGTGGTGCCAGAATTGGCCTAGGCTTCAGAAGTAGTTATTATGTATCTCTGTGTTTTAAACTTCTTGTGGAAAATTTGAAGCATATACAAGATAAAATGTTAGGCAACAAAATGTTGACATCGAATAGTCTCATGTGCTTTGTTCTTAGCGTAATTTTGGGGCAAAACTTGTAATTTTTTGGAAGATAACCTGTATTTTGAGTCAATAAATCTGATCCTGCATTTCAGTCACCATCTAAATTTACTAATTACACTGTTTACAACTCAGAGGTGAAGAAGGTAGAATATTTTATTAAATGTTTTATATTGTAATCTAAATATATCATCCCAATCATCCTATTAGACAATTAACTTTTTTTTTTTTTTTTTTTTTTTTCTGAGATGGAGTCTCCCTCTGTCGCTCAGGCTGGAGTGCAGCGGTGCAACTTCGGCTCACTGCAACATCCACCCTCTGAATTCAAGCTATTCTCCTGCCTCAGCCTCCCGAGTAGCTGGGAATACAGGTGCCTGCCACTGCACCTGGCTAATTTTTTTGTATTTTTAGTAGAGATGGGGTTTCACCATCTTGGCCAGGCTGGTCTTGAACTCCTGACCTTGTGATCCACCCGCCTCAGCCTCCCACAGTGCTGGGATTACAGGCGTGAGCCACCGTGCCCGGCCGACAATTACTCTTTTAACCACATTCTAAATATGCAAATACTACGGAGTGGACATTTTAGCTTTTCATAAGACCGACAGCTAATACTGGTATGACTGACCTCCATACTAGTTCTCCCTGACTCTAGAAGATATGCCATGTTATGCTGATAAGAAGTGTGTATGCAAGAAAATTAGAGGAGAAAAGCAAAAATGTATCCCTCTGTTAATGGATTATCTATTGGATTTTCTTTTTGTTTCTTGGTGTGTGAATGAACCAATTCATATTCACTGAAAAATGACCTCCTAGAGTTGAAATACTCTTCCATATCAATTTAAGGGAGCTAACTAAATCACTTAGCTATAGGCATAGTAAAACATTATTTTTTAATGTTCCTAAAAATCATTGTTAAAACTGATGAGCCCTAGTTTTTATCCACAAAGATTCTGCTATAGTAGTCTGAGATTGGCCCAGGGATCACGCGTTTAGCAGTCTTTCCAGTTGGCTAAGACACATATGTGATCCTCCAACCATATTTGAGACACAATGAATTAATTGGCTCAGTAAGTCTAGTTTTACATTCTAGAAAGGTTACACATCAGGAACATTTGCTCAGTAAGCAGAAATGAATTACATACTTACCCTAAAGGAGTTTCAATGCTCATTTAAACAAGAATGAATTCCTCACATTTTATTAGCTGCTTTTGTTAAATTAGTCCTTTTCAAACTTTCTGTGCATGAAAATCTCTTGGAGAGCTTGTAACAACACAAATTCCTGGGCCTTATCCCCAGAGATGCTGGCTCAGTAGGCCTGATGTATCGCTCAAAAATTTCCATTTGCAGCAAGCTTCTAGGCAATGCAGATGCTACCAGCAAAAGTTTGAGTACCTCTGTGTTGGTTAATATTGTTAGAGACAGATTTAAAAGATCATCATACCTCTAAAATATTTAGTTATGGAACTCTTCACAAGTAAAAAGGAGGTTTATGGTGAACTTTAAGGATGATAGAAGGACAATAGGTATTCACAAATAAAATTAAAAATAAAATTTACAGAAAGTCAAATGCAGAATACATCTTTTGTAAAGTGATACTGGATTAACAGTATGGTATGGTTCAATTGCCTTCTAAAACAAACATTTGACTGTATGTGTATATCAAAAACACTAAGAGGACAAGTGCTGTGGCTTATGCCTGTAATCCCAGCACTTTAGGAGGCTGAGGTGGGTGAATTGCTTGAGTCCAAGAGTTTGAGACCAACCTGGACAACTTGGTGAGACCCTGCCCTTACAAAAAGTACAAAATTAGCCAGGCATGGTGGCATGCACCTGTGCTCCCAGCTACTCGACTACTTGGAAGGCTGAGGTGGGAGGATCACTTGAGCCTGGCAGGTGGAAGTTGTAGTGAGCCAAGATTGTGCCACTGCCCTCCAGCCTGGGCAACACAGCAAGATCCTGTCTCAAAGAAAAACAAAACAAACAAACCAAAAAAACACTAAGAATTCATAGAATCTGGTAAGGGCAACCAAAATAGAGAGAAGTGACTTCTCTTGAGATGCAAATTAAAATGAATTATTTTTATATCATTTAATCTTTATGTCAGTAGTTAACTCAGTTGTTTCTCCTTTGTGAAGAACAAAAATGGATTTTTTTAAAACTGTATAATTATACCAGAGGCTAAATTTCCTGAGAGGCTTAAGGCATCCAGCACTCTCCAAAGCACTTCACATCATCAATTTTTTGAGATTGCATCCTTAAGAGAGGTGTTTATGTTTTAACTCTAAAGGTAAGATTTAGGCAGCTCAAGTTCTTAGTCGAAAGTCACAATGCTATAAAGGGACAGAGACACCTGCATACTGGGTGTTGCCATCACACTTCAAAGTCCTGTAGTTGTAGAGATTAAGGTAATAGAATATACCAAGGTAGAAGTGAAGAAGACACCAAACAAAAGAGTCACGAAGGGACTGACTGCTGCCATTCTTGTGCCTTTTGTTTGTTGTTTGTCTTTCCCCAAATATTAGAAAATACCGGGGTGTCCATTTCAGCACCAAAGACCTCCTTCTTACATTAATATCAAAGTGTCATTTGTTTCAACGCCTAGTGTGGTGGCTCACGCCTGTGCTCCCAACATTTTGGTAGGCCGAGGTGGGTGGATCACTAGAGGCCAGGGGTTCAAGACTAGCCTAGCCAACATGGCAAAACTCCGTCTCTACTAAAAATAGAAAAGATTAGCCAGGCATGGTGACACATGCCTGTAATCCCAGCCACTCAGGAGGCTGAGGCAGGAGAATCACTTGAACCTGGGAGGCGGAGGTTGCAGTGAGCCAAAATCGTGCCACTGCACTCCAGCCTGAGTGACAGAGCAAGACTCTGTCTCAAAAAAAAAAGTTTCATTTGTTTCAAAATGAAAACTCCTTAGTACACATTCAGCATTTACTTACCTAGCCCCCTTTTTATTCACTATTTTTGAAGCATTAGCATTTTTTTCACAATGGAGTTTTAAGCTTCTTAAATAAGAGAACCAAGCCTGGCTGCAGGTGCCCACACTCTGCACGGTAATGTCCCCCATCTCTTTGAGAATGAACTGGGTCTTAAAGACATTTGCCTCTTGGGAGTATTCTAGTATCTGTTCTCACAAATAGGGCTCTCAGCAAATATGAGCCAAATCACAGTGGACAAATACGTCACCCATCAATGCTCTGAGATGCCAAATATGTAGTCAGTTAGTTTAGATACTAAAGTGAATTTTTCAACTTTGGTGCTCCTGAAGGCAAAATGATTTAATTACTGCTATGCTTATCTCTATCTATTTATACAATCCAAAATCACCTCTTTTTCTTCTCCCATCTTTTTTTATCTTACATTGTAGTTTTCAATACTGCTGCTGGACAACAAGAACAATGACAGGCAGAGATGAGGAGCTTGGCGCAGGAAGGCAGGAGACACAGGACAGATTGAACTACTGCACAGGGCATATTGGGGGTTCATTCTTATATATTAATCCATACAACTTGCCTTAGATGCATCTATATTCTATATCTTCTTTAGCTGCATCATTTATATATATAAACTTATATTCTATATTCTGTAAGTTTATGTAAAAAGTTATTACATATACATTATAGGTCCTCCAAATATAATCTTAGTATCACTTAAATATCTTAATCATAAGATATTAAGATTTTAAATAATATAAAATAATAAAATTTAGAATTATATTCACATATTATTTGAAATCTTACATTAGAAGAAGCTTTCAAAAGTGAAAACATCTGTTAAAAAAGATAAAAACTTTTTAGAAGGAATAACACAAAACTAATACAATCTTTTTGCATTTTTAAAATTTAAGCAATTTTAAGTGAAATTCACAAACCTACATAAGATACAAAAAAACTGTAGAAAAATGTACAGGGACTGATGTTTCCTTATAATCGTTTTTAATCTCCATGTGTACCACATGCCCCATTTTAGAAAATACAAGCAGGTGAAGAATTTTTTTCTTTCAGTGAATCTATATATTTTCACACAACTTATTTTTTAATGTACAGAATTTTAATATGATAAATTCAATCTAATTAATGATAACTTCCTAGTAATTTTTCTTTTAAAGAAAAGGACGAAGACATGAGATGGAGAGACAATATAATCTCATGGCCAGAGAATGCACTAGACATATTCAATACTTCCAACATTTTATCAATGAATAAATGACATTCAGAAAAGTTGAGTAGTTTTCCCAGTGTTGCATATCTAATAAAGACACAAGACGGCCTGACTCAATGAAGCCAACCCTGCTTATACATGTTTGGAGAACAGTAAGCAATCAGGTTTACAAGAGTTACAAGAGATATGACTAAGAGCAAGAGAGTGAACTGGCAGAGAATGGAGGCTAGAGTCATACCATGCAGAAGGTTGGGTATGGCAGAGTAAGGACTGTGCATTTCACTTGCTAGGAAAGAAGAGTCATGCAAGATTTGAAACAACGGCAACATGATCATAACTAAAAATACATTGTCAGGGAGAAAAATAAGCTCGATGCTATATGAACACTCAATTTAGATATGATGAATAAATGTATAACACAAACTTCTTTATAAAAATGGTAGTCTTTTTAATAAGTATATCTTTCTTTATCTCTGTCATAACATGTAACAATTAATGTCAAATGTTTCTATGACCTCTACTTCCTTACTCAGCAATTTTCAGTATAATACCCCTCCTTCACTCTTGGTGTTAACATGTTACCATAAGGAGAGCATGGATCCCCTATTGTTAGTAGAGGGCAGTAGTATGTTTCATTTTCATTTTACAACAGATAAACATTGGTAATCATCAATTATTATTCTCTTTTTTTTTTCGAGACAAGGTCTTGCTCTGTAACCCAGGCTGGAGTGCAGTGGTGCAATTACGGCTGACTGGCTGACTGCAACCTCCACCTCCTACTCCACCTCCTCCTCCATCCTCCTCCGCCTCCTACTCCACCTCCTCCTCCACCTCCTGAGTGGAATCCTCTCACCTCAGCCTCCCAAGTAGCTGGAATTTCAGGAGTGTACCACTGTGCGTGGCTAATTTTTGTGTGTTTTTTTTTTATATAGACAGGGTCTCACTATGTTGCCCAGGGTGGTCTTTAACTACTGAGCTCAAGCCATCTGCCGACCTTGGCCTCTGAAAGTGCTGGAATTACACATGGCCAACTATTTTTTTAAACATGACTATTAGGAAATATGTTACCTGTATGTGAAATAAGCAAGTATATGAAACGATCTCATTATTTTTAGACAAATTATTTTCTTAAGGAGATTCTAAATCACAAAGTTCAAAATTTGTAAAATACCTTAACAAAATGTTTATTCCAGGAATTTTTTTTCTGGAATTTATATAAATATGGAAGCTAATATTTTATTGCACTTTTAAATATCTATAATTAAATGACTACATTTTAGCCTGAAAAAAATATGCAAAATATTTTCCCAAATGGTTTCTAACCGGTGTACTTTCTTTGGTTCATCACAAAAATTTTAACCTGGTGTATGTTATAAGATGTCACTTATAATTTTATAAGGATAAGAAAATGTGATATATGTTTAAATTGCATAATCTACTTTTTATGTTACATAAATTGCATTAAAATTTTAATATAAAATAGAATACAAAAATAAAAGGTATGTAAAATGCATAGGTTTGAAGAGTAAAATTTGATTGATCTCACAATTAATGAGTTTTAAAATGTCAGCAAGAGTAAATTGAGATAAAATCCCTAGGGAAAAATACAAGTTTAGTAGTATTGAAAATGATTAATGTAGTGAGAATAATGAAAAGATTTTAAACTATGGGAGTACAACTTGATTTTCAGAAATAATAGTTTACCAATACGCTTTTCTCCATTATTAGCATAATCACATTAAGTTTATTCATGCACATTTTAAGCATCCATTGCCCATAGATACCTCCAGCACTTATACTTACAAATGACCTTGCCTGGCTATGCGGAAGTGTTCTACTTAAGAGTGTCTGCTGTTGTGATATGACCACTAAAGAGCAACTCAAGCAGTTAGTGAAAGCAGCTGAGGGAAATCATAATGCAATTTAGCAAGGAATTTTCAATCTGTCAATTTTCCCAAACCTTGCACTACCAATAAATACATAAAATTATGTAAAAACTTATTACATATAAATTATAGGTACTTCAAACATGAGAAACCAGTCATCATATACCATACTACAATATTTTCTCAATTGTTATACATTAATTTTCCTCTGATTTCTTTACTACTATACTGTCACTCAACTCTAGCTTTATTGTGTGAAGGAAGAAAGTAAGCTGAAATTCCAGATTAAACTAAAAAAAACATTCCATTTAAAAATATTCTGTATAAGCAAGTCAAGTGAGAGTGGTATATTCTATGAGCAGATTTTAAGAAAAAGTCTTTTAAGTCAATAAACAAATGCTACAAATATTATGTCCAATTATTCTATAAATTTTTAGTAATTTTTATTCTACTGTTCAAAGAACACCAACATTAAATATATTTAAGAAAATGTCCACCTTATAGCATGCAATCCCTGTAAAAATTGATCCTGCAGTGAAATTTTAACACTATTTCAAACCTCACAATCATGTCAGTAATGGCAGACCAAATTGTCATAACCATAGGTTGAAGAAAAAAAGGAAACTTGGATTCCATTGAAAAAGCAATTTGTTCAAAACACATCTTCAAAATCAACAAAAGAGAATTAGATTTTCATTGTGGATTGATTCTTTTTAAAGGTTTTGATTAGCATTCATGAAAGCTTCATTTTTAACCACATCAGGTTCATTATTATTATAAGCAGTTTATATTTTTGTTGCTTTTCAAAAGAACAGTTAGTTTCACAGGTAAAGAATAATACTCGATTACTACAAAAGGTATATAATTTAAAAATCAAATAAGTACTTGAACATGACAAATACACCTAAAAGTTAAATCTACCAAAATGAAAATGACTACATAGATAATTAGTTAACTGCATTTTGCCATAATAAGTTCATTTATGCATAATGCACTGTACTAAAAATTATGTTTTGCTTAGTTTCATAAGAGCACAGGTTTGTACATCAAAACCTCATTCAAAACTAATGACTGAAATTTATGGAAGAAGTAAAAGATAAGGTTTTCTTTTTTCTTCCTTTTCTTTTTACGATGTTTAAGTCAATAGATCTTTCATAAGTATCTAATAGTTACCTGTGTGTAAATTGATGACTTGAGACATGACAATGAAATTAATTCTAGCGTAACAGAAATAGGATATCTGATTATCTAATTGGAAACTTGATAAATAACAACTCTGTAAAATCCTCGTAAACATCTTCATGATGCAATTAAAAAGTTTCAACAACATATAGGATTTTACATATATGTGAAGATTTTAAAAAATCAACTATCACTTACGTTTACCATGTTATTAGAGTTCCCTTAAAATAGGATAGATCTACTTATCTAACACGACTTGAAGAATCATTTCTACGGAGTTATGGGAAAAAGTGCTTAAAAACAAAATGAGCAATTAAATGATTTTCTTTTAAGAACTGAAATAAATTATGCACCCCATTTCACTACTCTTCTTGAACTAATTTAGAAAAAAATGGATTGCTTCATTTTAGGACTTCAAAGCATATATAGTTTTTGTACATACAGTAGTAATATAATCAGCAGTTTCCATATACTCAAAATAATTAGCTGAGAAATAGTCTCTGTTAAACTGATGTTGCTTAGGTTGTCTGAAATGTGTGATACTTGTCATATAAATACACAATTTAAACTAGTTTATGTAGTTGTAACACTTCATACAGGAGATGAATCCAGGGTATGGTCCTGTTCTGGTATATTTTATGCACCACAAATGTAAATAACGCCTTTCTCCCATATCTGGCTTTCTTTTTTTCTTTTTTTGAGATGGAGTTTTGCTCTTGTTGCCCAGGCTGGAGTGCAATGGCGTGATCTTGGCTCACTGCAACCTCTGCCTTCCAGATTCAAGCAGTTCTCCTGCCTCAGCCTCCCAGTACCTGGGATTACAGGTATGCACCACCACGCCCAGCTAATTTTCGTATTTTTTTTTCTTTTGCTTAGGATATTTATTTTTTATTCATTTATTTTTATTATACTTTAAGTTTCAGGATACGTGTGAAGAATGTGGAGGTTTGTTACATAGATACACACTTGCCATGGTGGTTTGCTGCACTCATCAACTCATCATCTACCTTAGGTATTTCTCCTAATGCTATCTCTCCCCTAGCCCCCCACCCCCCAACAGGCCATGGTGTGTGACGTTCCCCTCCCTGTGTCCATGTGTTCTCATTGTTCATCTCCCACTTATGAGTAAGAACATCAGGTGTTTGGTTTTGTATTTTTAGTAGAGAATAGGTTTCACCATGTTGGTCAGGCTGGTCTCAAACTCCTGATCTCAGGTGATCCACCCACATCACCCTCCCAAAGTTCTGGGATTATAGGAGTAAGCCACTGTGCCTGGCCCCATATCTTGCTTTCTACTCACCATTAAAGTAATAACCTGCAACACTGAAGGCCCTCAGCCTGGAGAACACATTGTTGTTTTTTGTTTTGTTTTTGTTTTTGTTTTTTTTTTTTGAGATGGAGTCTTACTCTGTTGTCCAGGCTGGAGTGCAGCAGCATGATCTCAGCTCACTGCAACCTCTGCCTCCCAGGTTCAAGCAATTCTCCTGCCTCAACCTCCTGAGTAGCTGGGATTACAGGTGCCCACCACCACGCCCAGCTAATTTCTTTGTATTTTTAGTAGAGACAGGTTTTCACCATGTTGGTCAGACTGGTCTTGAACTCCTAACCTTAGGCTATCCTCCCGCCTCAGCCTCCCAAAGTGCTGGGATTACAGGTGTGAGCCACTGCGCCTGGCCTAGAGCACACTATTAACGTGAACTTCTTCAGCTGAGCTTTGTCTCAGGGCTTACGTTCTGTAACTTACGTACAGTAAGATATTCTGAGAAGACCTCACAAATTCTATGCATCTTCCAATTAAGTCTTACTTGCTCTTTCAGATTCAAATTTTAATTTAAAAATATATATTTTACTAATGAACAGTTATATTTTCATAAATCAGCAATAATGATCATGAAATTAGCATTTTAAATGGGTTAAGATGTAAACTATTAAGGAAATTATGAGCATTTATATTTTTAAATGCCATGATATTTTCTGAAATACTTGTGTTGGAGGTTTCTTGTTTGACTAATAATTAAGGAGCTACCCAAAGAAATATAACATTTTGGGAAATAAGTGTTATATTAATCTAAATTAATAATATGCTGTTTTTATTTTCTAAACAGGAATCAGTATTTACATCAAAAACTATCTTCCCCATATATTTTGACATTGAATTAATCAGAGGATACACTCATAAGTTGCCTTTTTATCATATTATTAAAGTACAGTACTTTTACAAAACACATTTCCTCTGGATACTATTTCTGATCATTCTTTCAACTAAAACAGTAGAAATCATTGTGGACTATTGAGGTGATTTAAAATCTAATATAGTCTTAAAAAATTCTTGCCAGGCATGGTGGCTCAGGCCTCTAAGCCCAGCCTCACTTGGGGAGGCCGAGGAGGGTGGATCACGAGGTCAGGAGATCGAGACCACAGTGAAACCCCTTCTCTACTTAAAAAAAAAAAAAAAAAACACAAAAAACTAGCTGGGCATGGTGGCGGGCACCTGTAGTCCCAGCTACTCGGGAGGCTGAGGCAGGAGAATGGCGGGAACCCAGGAGGTGGAGCTTGCAGTGAGCCGAGATCACCCCACCGCACTCCAGTCTGGGAGACAGAGCGAGACTCTGTCTCAAAAAACAAAAACCAACATTTAATTCTTATAAAACATGTTCTAGCAGAAGTGTCTAATGCAAAGTGAGATGTTTATTGTGAGATGTTTATTTTATTCCCTCTATTTATTTGGACAGTTACTTAAAAATCCCAAGTCATTAACTTTCAGTTAAAATCTCAACTTTAGGCATGAATATCTATTAATAGCTACATTTTTCAAAATGTTGATATTGAGCATGAATACCTATCTTTACAAGAGCCAGTGATACATTATAAAATATTTACTTATATGTATATGTTTATGCATATTGAAACCTTGTTATAATAAACAAGAATTTAATATGCGCAAAGTCCATCCAAAGATATTTGGGTTTTAAAATATTTAAGTAATTTTACTAGAGCTTATAATAGTCTATATTGTAACAAGATGATTAACTTTATGATCGACAGTGGGTGAAAGCAGATAGTAAGTATTTGAAATAATTAAAAGGAAGGTAGTGAAAATCAGTAAAGCATCCAAGAAAATTCAGAAAAGTTAAAAAAAAAAAAAACTGTGGGTCGTGATGAAAATGCAAACATTATAATAGTGTAATGGTGCAGTTTGAGCTGTGGCCAGAGAATCTTCAACCAATATGACCTGAATAAATGTGAAATTCAGATTTTTCTCATACCTTGGGCAGTCTCATTTGACATATTATAAATGGGTAGGCCAGATGGTGTTTGGGCAAACAATCAGCTTCGATTGCAAACCTGTCCTCTCAAACACATGCATATACAACATGAGTCTGCTAAGCTATCAAACTATTTGAATACTGATAGGAAAAGAACTAAAATCATCTACACTTCTATAAGTAAGTTGATTATATTATTTCATATAAAACATATTATATGTAGCAACCTAAAATGTCACAAACAGGCTTCAATATTTTCTAATCAAAGATTCATGCTATAAAAATGCTGTTAATTCAATTTTCAGATCTCTTTGAATGGTATATATATAATTTTACTTCCTATATTGTCATTTTCACAGTGATTAGTGACCACATATATGACTTTGTTTAGGATACTTCAGCTAAGAAAGTTCAAATAGAGCTACAAATTAAAGATTCTGTTATATTAAAGACAACATATTTCATTCCACTTCCTGCATGTTTACCGAAACAGAACATAGCAGACATTGGGGCCAGTATATGAGCCCAAATCCTGAAATGGAAAATCAATCTGTGGAGGCACATTTGTTCAACATTTCAGTGACTCAGCTTCTTCATCTGCAAAATGGGCATCATGGTAATGACTGCACCCACCTGATAGGGTTTTTGTAAATATCACATTCGGTAATACATGTGAAACACACACAACAGTGTCCTGTAAACAGTAAGTGCTCAAGTATTAGGATCTTTTTCACTCCATCAAGAACTCCCCTTGTTGGGCAAGTAGGAGTCAATTAACATTGTATGTGCAAATTTTTAAAGATACTTAGTAAATGAAAATTGATTTCCATTAGGAGTATATATTTTTATAATGTGTATATATTTCTTTAATCTCTTACGAAAGAATTTTAAAATAGTATACTGCAAATTAATTATTAATCATTTTGTAAGAGTCTTCCAAAATATAATATTATTTATTTGCTTTTTTCTCTCTTGTGGTGTGAAGTTGGTTCTCTGGAAAAACAAAAAACAGAACGTTTCAGGAGTAGTTCACTCTCGACTGAGTTAATAACGATAACCTGGAAATGAAAGCATACTAAACAAACTAATGTCTCATGTTGGCAAAGTGTATGACTTCAATAAGTAAAAGACCTGAATCTTTTTCCTTTGACACTGTGTCTATACCATACATAACTGTTATGATGGAAATCATAACTTGATACCCATTTGCATTTTTATTGTCATTTTTGGTGTGTTGTTTTGTTTTTGTTTAATAATATACAGTTGTTTTAACTATTATTTCACTGCTATAAAAAGGCTATTTCATACTAGTCTTTATATCTCTAGTGCCTAGCACATTGCTTGGCGTAATTTAAGAGCAGGTACAATTTTGTTGAATGAATGCACAAATCAAACAAATCAATCAATCAAATCAAGTATTTAACTAAATTAAGCAATGAATTAATGGTTCATTTTGCTCAGCTTCTAAATAGCTCTTCTGGTTTCTTAGTCAATGAAAATTGACCTCTGGCCCTCTCCATTGTCTGAATCCCTGTATGATACACTGGCCAGGGATTTCTGTCCTCCTAGTTGGGGTAGAACTTTGGTGTACTTTTTTTTAAGCTATTAAATTCATGGGTATATATGCAGGTTTGTTATATAGGTAAACTTTGTCGTGGGGACTTGTTGGATGATTATTTCATCACCCAGATAGATATTAAGCCTAGTACTTATTAGTTATTTTTCCTGATCCTCTTTCTCCTCTTACCCTCCACCTTCAGATACGTCCCAGTGTATGTTATTCTCCTCTATATGTCCACATGTTCTCATAATTAAGCTCCTACTTTTAAGTGAGAACATTTGCTATTTGGGTTTCTCTTCCTGCATTAGTTTGCCAAGGATAATGGCCTGCAGCTCCACCCATGTTCCTGCAAAGGACATGATCTCATTCTTTTTAATGACTTCATAGTATTCCATGGTATATATGTACCACATTTTCTTTATCTAGTCTATCACAAATAGACATTTAGGTTGATTCCAGGTCTTTGCTATTGTGAATAGTGAGGCAATGAACATACAGGTGCATGTGTCTTTATAATAGAATGATTTATATTTCTTTGGGTATATACCCAGCAAGGAGATTTCTGGTTTAAATGGTTTTTCTGTACATTCTTAACCCTGAGCCTCCAGTAACTCCTTTCCTACCTGAATTTAGGAAAGGTCTTCACTTTCTGGCCACAGGTTCATCTTCATGAAACTGATTCTGATGTCCTTTGCTCAGGCAATTTTACTTTACTTTGCATGCATATTGCTAAGGAAGTCAGAATGTGGAAAAAAAAAAAAGGATTTAAATGGCCACGTTTCTAAATATACAAAATTACTAATATATCATGAAGTGTTAAGAATGCACTGAGCCAAACCAATAGAAGAGAGTGGGTGGTAAATCTTAATGGGATAAAACCCTAAATCAGGTTAATAAAACTACAAATTTAGAAACACACAACTTCCCAAAATGACTGTTCTTAAGTAAGTACTTTTTTTGTATATGATAGAAATGCAGAGATAATTTTAGGACTAAAGAATCTGCATTATTATAGGTTTCTAAGATTTATCATGGAAAGATCTATGACTTATTTGACTTTCCAGGTTTTCATGTATAAAATGTGTTTGGGGGTGGTTGCTGGGGCTGCGGGGGGGCGGGGGGAGGGGTGGAGTGGGGGCGGGGAGAGAGAGAGAGAGAAAGAGGAGGAGACCAGAGACCTACAAATGACAGGTAAAATATATGAGATTGAGGCCAGGTGCGGTGGCTCAAGCCTGTAATCCCAGCACTTTGGGAGGCCGAGGCAGGGGGATCACCTGAGGTCGGGATTTAGAGACCAGCCTGACCAACATGGAGAAACCCTGTCTCTACTAAAAATACAAAATTAGCCGGGCCTAGTGGTGGCTAGGAGGCTGAGGCAGGAGAATCACTTGAACCCGGGAGGCGGAGGTTGCATTGAGCCAAGATCGTGCCATTGCACTCCAGCCTGGACAACAAGAGCAAAACTTCGTCTCAAAAAGAAGGTGGCTCATGCCTGTAATCCCAGCACTTTGGGAGGTGGATCACGAGGTCAGGAGGTCGAGACCATCCTGGCTAATGTGGTGAAACCCCGTTTCTACTAAAAATACAAAAAAAATTAGCCGGGCGTGGAGGAAGGCGCCTGTAGTCACAGCTACTTGGGAGGCTGAAACAATTATTTTGGCTTGCAGAACACTGAACTTACACTCTTTTGACAACTTTTTAATCTTCTCTTTTGTGATTTCCTCTTCTTTTATCTTCCCTCTGCACATCAACCTCCCCAGAGCTCCATACTCAGGCCTCTGTTTCTATCACTTTAAACCCTCCGTCTAAATGGCCTTATATACTTTCATGGATTTAACTCTACTGACATGTTGAGAATCTACAAATAAAATATTCAGCACAGTTTCCCCCTCCAACCTTTATATTCTCTCCTAACTGCTTACTGGATATTTCAGTTGGGAAGCACATAAATATCTAAAACCCAACATATATTCAATCCTTAGTTCACTGTCTTGCCCATCAAATCTCCTTTCTTCTCCTAACTCCTCAAGCCCATTTAATTGACAAGATCTATTAGTGTTATCTTCTAAACGAGTGACATATTTCTTCTATTTCCTGTGTGTTGTTTTGTTATTTCATGACATGTTTATTCACTCCAATATTTTAACACATCCCACAAAGCTTTCCATCATCTGGCTCTCACCCATATCCAGCTTCTTCTTTTGCAATGATTTTTCCACTCCTGCGATCAGCAATTGCATTTCACTTTGCCCAACACAGGGGCCATTCCTAACCTGTCTCTGCTCATGCTCTTACTCTGCTCCATTCATTCATCTCCTCTCCACGTAGGCAGCTACTTTGTCTCCTTTTAATTTGATTTATTAACTGTATATGATCGTTTTTAAGCCATATCTGAGATTACATTACTTTTTTTTTTTTCTTTTGAGACGGAGTCTGGCTCTGTCGCCCACACTGGAGTGCGGTGGTGCGATCTCGGCTCACTGCAAGCTCCGCCTCCCGGGTTCACGTCATTCTCCTGCCTCAGCCTCCCGAGTAGCTGGGACTACTGGTGCCCGTCACCTCGCCCGGCTAATTTTTTGTATTTTTTAGTAGAGATGGGGTTTCATCGTGTTAGCCAGGATGGTTTCCATCTCCCGACCTCGTGATCTGCCCGCCTTGGCCTCCCAAAGTTCTGGGATTACAGGCACGAGCCGCCGTGCCAGGCCCTTAACTCTTCTGTACATTTTTTGTATATTTTTGTCTATCCATTTGATTATCTGTCTGCTCCAATATAATAGGAACAAAACTATGTCTTATTTGCCTTGGTATTATCAATATTCATAACTCATAAGACATGGTAAGCACTCAATAGCTTTTAGTTGTTGAATGAATGTAAAGTGTGAATACATAAATATGGAAAATATAATTGTTTCAATAATTTTGCGTAATCTTTATTTTGATCTTCATTCTTCCTGATGGAGACAGTTACAATCATTTCCACGTAGTCTGAATAAATTCAAATTAAGTTTCATCAATTAAGGGCTTTCTGTTGTTCCTCTTTCACCCTAAAGTGACCACTAGTTGTAAGGATTTACGTAGATTTAGGGGCCTACAGCCTTGAGATGGCAAGTGGTGTCCATTTGGTCCCTGGTCAATACTACCAATTTAAAATAGCATCCACTGATATATACACTATCTTGTCTGATTATACTTCTATGTGAGAATTCAATGAACTGTCCATATGTCCATGTGTCCACATGCCCTCTCTCTGACTTAACCTTAAACACATTATTGCCTGCCAGGCAACTTGATGGATCCTTTAAAAGCACAGAAAGCTTATGATCTTCCATGGAAATCTGGGATAATGAGAGGTTGCTCCAAGTCCCTTCTGCCTGGACACTGTAACATGATTTTTAATCTACTGCTTATTACTGTCAGACAAATGAGCACAAGTCCATTTCCCTCAAATGGACTCTTCCCAAGAACCAAGGACACAGGACTCCTTCACAAAGACCCAAATCAATATCTGTTCCACTTTTGCTTATTCTGGGACAGCAGCTTTCAGATTTAAAAATCAAGAATATGTCACCTTTCTCCTCTGCTTCCACACTAAAGATTTCTCCCTTGGGCAACAAATTTCTGTTGTCTAGTGGTACAATTTGGAGAAGATTAGTAACACATTATACAGAAAACCTAGGAACTGAGTGAGGTTGAGAAATCATAGCACATTATTATTACAATACACATGAGTAAGTGCAATTTTTAATCAATCTCACATCAAAAAGTGAAATAAATACAATCATTTCACCTGCATTAGACACAATTACTTATATTGGTTTCTGCTATCAACTTTTAGTTTTCTTACACTCCTATTGCTCCAACCTGTTTACACACTCTTTGAATCTTCAACCACAGGAAGTTCCTGTGTTTGTGCTAGATTTGACCTGGTGGTGTAGGACACTTTCCTGTGTTTTGATTCTTCAAATCCTAGCCTTAAGCTAGAAAAACTCATATTTGCTTCATAAAAACTCAATTCTCTAAGTAACAATTATATTTTGCAAGGTATTTTGCAGGATTTCAGACAACTAAATTAGACTTTGTTTCAATGTAACAACTTCTCTATACCTTTTTTTCTTTTATTGAGGGGTATGTGTAATTTTTGTCTGTAAAATGTGGTCTTGTATTTTCATGTGCCTTAATCTCTAGAAACTAGTAAACAAAACTTCAGTGAGTAACTGGGGCCATTAAATGACGACTCATTCAAATAAACACCTTTACGTCTGTTTCATAAAACTGACATTTTACTGTATGCAAATTGGTATATTGCTTTATTTGAAACACAATTACATTGTATTGTGATCGTTTTAAAATTGTCTGTAATAGTCTTAGATATTTTTTGAGAGTACAATTTGCAAGGCTGTATAGATTTCTGTGCTGTGGAAGAAAGTATAACACCTCACTTCTTATTAGTGAACATTTAAGACTTTATAGGCATTAGCTAATTATAAATCATATTGTGATTAATATTTCTTTACACACATTATTGTCTAAGGTTTGTTTTGTTTTTCTTTTGCTTCTTAATTATGATAGATGTTTTTATCAATCAAAGAGAATAACAATTTGAGACTTCTAAAACATATGCCTTCATTAAATATTCTTTAAAAATATGTTCTATATTACATGTAAATTAGGTTAAACATCTTAGTATCAATGTAGAAGAAATGTAGAGGAAAGAATGAAAAACTGAATTACAATCAGTTTCTGACTTCCTACATCCTGAATTAATCAAAAGCTATTCGGGCTACGAGAGATAATCTATGTTAAATCTATTAAATAAAAAGTGTTATGTTGAAAATTAACACCTAGGGGAAAAAGCAGACTATGAAACTTATTATGAGTATGGAAAATATTCTATTAGTTATTATTAGTGCTTAATATATACAAATGAGATTTTTTAAGTCTATAACTTAATATAAGAGAAAACCCTGTTTTAATTATACGCTAAAATTTAACTACATATTTTTATGCATTCCTGTTTTTACTTCCAAAAGAGATAAACTTTTCATCTCATAGCTGAGTGGAAACTGTTAATTTTTTCATCATGCAGTGTATACATAAGCTTTGTATGTATTGTTTGTTAATTCTATAAAATCACCCTTCCATGATTTGAAGAGTGCAGGATATTTTCCCAGCAAAGTCATGTAACAGTGCATCATCTGGTGTTGATAGTGTGGAAATGCAGACACACAGTCCAAAGGCCAAGGAAGCATAGTAACAGCATAGTGTTAAATGTATTTAATCCATCACATTCATTCGTATGCGTATTTGTATTTATATCAGTATTCTATCAAACCAGAAAGGTGAGTGAAATAGGAAAGCATGAGGACTTATGCTTTTGAATTCTAGCTACAAACTGGTTTTTAACAAGTTAGAAAATTAAATTGGCTCAGTCAATCCCAAAATCATCAAGATCACTTTTAGAAGATCTAAAAAATATTTGTATTAAAGCCTCCTGTCTCCTAAAATGTACAAGTGAATGAAGGCTAAGTGTAGCCGCAGATATTTATTTCTATGCATGCACAGAGGGGCACTGGCAACCCGTGGGACCAGAAATCTTTAAAACTGGGCTACTTTAGATTCTTATTTCAATTCTGAACAATGCTCCATTTGAACATAAGTCCTTATCACTCCTTTTCTGAGTATCATGGATCTTACAAGAAGGCATACAGATGAATTTCAGAAAGGGGTGCCTATTCCTTACCGAGTAGTTGGGGTAAATGGGAAGAAATGTACACGGGAAAGGTGATTGGTTCATTTTCTAGCAGCCGAACTATAGACCCAGCTGGTGAGGGAAGTATAGGGATCAGTACCCACTGAGTACTCAGGTTTGTATTCTGAGTTCCAAGTTGAGTTCCCAGTTGAAGGCTAAGCTCCTTCCTACTTCTTGCTTCTCATTACTCAGAGACATTGGGTCCTCATTGTAAATATCAGTTACTTTTCTTCACGAACTAGTAGTAACAGGCTTGGTAAACATCTAGAATGATGTTTCCAATTACCACTGGTGAGATAGTTCGGTGGCACTAGCTCTGCTGTTTCTCAAGGTACAGGTCACAAAGATCCCAATGATAACACAGGATGCAGTAAAGAACACAGCCCAAACCAGTCACAACCGGGATGGTGACAAAAGCCACTTCCAGTTGTCCTCACTGCTCGCTATAAGCTAATTATAATACAGTTAGTGGTAGGCCTACACCTACCACTCTGACCTTATTTTGCACCACTTTTGTTACCATTAGAGAGACCCTGGCCTTCATTCTGTTCTTTGAACACAATTAGCTTATTCTCACCTTCCATCATTTGTATTTATGTTTCCTTATGCCTGAAATAGGTTTCATCTCATCTTTTCATAGTTGCAATTTTTGGCATGAAGGCCTGACCTCAAATTTCACAGTCTCAGGGCAAAGACAACTACATAATCTGTGGAGCCCAGAGCAAAATGCAAATGAATGGCCCTTGTTCAAAAGGAAGTAAAAGGGTATAATCGAAGGTACTAAAATATAGATCTTTCTTCTTTCTTCTGCAGTCACTAAAGGAAACTCCCACCAGCACCAGGACAGTTTACAAATGCCATGGCAATGTCAGGAAGTTACCCTATATTGTTCGAAAGAGGGAGGATCCCTCAGTTCCAGGAATTCCTTGCCTTTTTCCAGAAAAACTCATGAATAATCCACCCCTTGTTTAGCATATGATCAAGAAATAACCATAAATGTAGCCAACCAGGGCTGCTCTGCCAATGGTGTGGCCACCATTTATTCCTTCACTTTCTTAGTAAACTTCCTTTTGAATTTCTCTCTGTCCCTTGACTCTTAAATCCCTTCCTATAAGAAGTCAAGAACCCATGTGGCCTCCCAGGCCAAATCCAGTTTTGGGATTCACCTGGTGACACTGGAATTCCAACATTATACACATCAGTAAAGGTAGAAATGATCCCTGTTTTGCATGGCATCTGTTCTTCTAGCACTGTGAGAAGTGAGGTGCAAGAGAATCAAATATTTGTCATTGATTTGGCCTGGCATTAGCAAACACCCCAGTTTTTAACCATATGTGCAAGTATATGTAGATGTTTATGCATAATAAAATAATATAAACATACATATATAATGATTAAGACTATATTCTTTAGAGCAAGAGTTCCTGATAACTCAAATTACAGGTCTACTACTTGTTGGTTGTGTGAACTTCATATCATTTAACTTCTTTGTTCCTCATGTCCTCACAGGTATTACAAAGAATGATATAATAGAATCTTTCTCATGGGGCTCTTGTAAGGAATAAAAGAGCATATATGCTTTGTATAAAGTACTTGATAAGCCTGGTGCATGATAAATTCTCAAACTGTTTTAGGGTATATGTAATTTCAATAGAGAGAAATAGGATAGCCGTGTATTTCGTTGGATACAAGAATTGGGTTGGGAAATGTTCACTTAGACGCTTTTTTAAATCTCATTTCAACTTAGGACAGAATGAGGACAAACCTTCATGTTTCTTCAAAGTTACTAGACATCTTTGGTGACAGTTCTCAAGCTGAATTTTTACTAAAAAAAATAAAAAATAAAAAGAGAAATAACCTCTGGTGAAAATTTCATATTTGAATATTTAAAGCATAATCCTTTAAATATGTATTGTAATACTAATCATCCATTCTTTTATCATATGTTAGTGATTTTTTAAAAATAAAAATACCATCATTATAGTGGACTTATGTTTATAATTATTTCACTGTTAAATATCTTATTTTTAAAAACTCCATGTAATACATATCTACTATATACTAAAAGGTAGTGACATTACTCATCCAAATTAATTTTGGTAATTTCCTGCTTTTGAAGAATTCACTTTCTTTAAATTAACAGACACTGTAGCTTTTTCCTACAAAACTTGTGTTATTTGTTATAGAATATAGTTATGAGACCACCGAGTTAAGCATAGTTAAACAATTAATTCTCTGTGAGAGATATTTCTCTGCTCATCAGATTACATGCATGATTTTTAGCAATTATAGTAACAGCTGCCAAAATACAGGCTTATTGTAGAGATCAAACAGATGGTGTAAAGAAACAATGCTTGTCACGTTGGCTATTATAGGGGACAGTGGGCACTGAGGCAAAATAGATAATTTATGCCCCATCTAAAGTGTACACACACACACTCACCACACTAAAATGTTAAATATGACATACACATACGTGTGTATTTAAAAATGTCGAGTTGTATACTGTCTTATGATTGTCTTGTGGAGGGTAGGACCAACCTTCTGCCTAAAATTTAGAATTCATTCAGATATGGAGACTAATGACACCATGCACGCACCAATGAGGAATGAAAGAAAGTTTATTATTCAGACATGATGAGAATTTCCAGGAGGAGCAGGAGAGACACAAGCCTGTCCAAAGGGCAAGAGGGAAGCAAGGTGGGTGGGCTTAGGCTTTTATCGTGCTTGGGAGGTAAGGCTGGAGCACAGGTTCAAGCCCATGAGCTAGGATCTGCATGGTTTGAAATTTTTTCAGAACCAAGAAATGGACAGCAACTCAGCTATGGGACAAGGAGGAAGGGGAGGAGTGGGGACGGAAAATCATCAGTGGCCAAACCCATGAAAAATGGAATCTTCCTCTTTTTACATATAATTTCTCTTAAGTCACAAAAGACTACCAATAAAAGTCACATACTCAATGTGTTACACAAAAAAGAATATTCCCATTTGATGATATTCAACATCCCTTCACACTATAAATCCTCAAAAAAATTGGAACAGAAGAAACATATCGCAACATTAATAAAAACCACATGAGAGACACCCACAGCCAGAATCACACGGAATGGGGAAAAATGGAAAGCTTTTCCTCTAAGATCTGGAACATGATAAGGATGTCCACTGTCACCACTGTGATTTAACGTAGTACTGGAAATCCTAGCTAAAGCAATCAGTGCAGCCCCTGATACGGTTCCCAACCCACCCTGCCCCCTGCCACCAGCAGTGTAGCTCCCACCAACAGCGCACCCAACACACCCAAACCGCCCCGCCTCCCCGCACCATGGGCTTGGGAGCACCCCACAGCGCCCTCAACCCGAAACCGCCACCCTCCCCACAGCCGCGCAGTGCAGCCCTGGATAGCACACTTAGCCCACCCTACTGCTGCCGGCAATACAGTCTGGGATAGTGCTCCCAACCGGCTCCCCGACAAGGGCACTGCAGCCCCAGTTAAGGCCCCCAACCCACCCCCCGGTGCAGGCAGCACAGCCCCAGATAGCACACCCAACCAGCCACCCAAGGCGGGCAGTGACGCCTGAGATAGGGCCCCCAAACTGTCCCAGGCCACGGGCAGTGCAGCCCTGGATAGCGCACTTACTCTGACGCCTTTCTATGCTCTGGCCAGCTGCAGTGTCCGCGGCTGCCACCAACCGCAGTGAGCAAAGCACGCCAGCGAGGCGAGTCAGCGAGGACAGCCACAGCCCCCACAGGCTCCAGCCTCCAGCGTGCGGCAGCCAGCACCTCCTACTCCAAGCTGGGAACGGAGCAGCTACGGAGTCAGACACAGACAAGGCTGGAATAGGGAGACTCGCCCACTTACCATGCTTTATATACCAAGATTATAAACTACGTGTTCTGATTGGATGAGAGGAAAAGGCTAGGCCTGCTCTGATTGGACTTTATTTTCACATTCTGATTGGTTAGTCTAAGACTTGCTCTCACCCAATCAGAACGTGAAAATAACGTCCAATCAGAGTAGGCACAGCAGTTTTCTCTCATCCAATCAGAACATGAAGTCCAGGAACCTGGCCTGCCCAACCTCAGTATATAAGGCACACTAATGGGATTCACGTCATTGTGGGCGCTGCTGTGTTAGTCCCTGCGTTTCCTCCACTCGCAGTTTGGAGCAGGCAGAAGTCGGTTCTGCACCCCCCACACTGGAAGCTGGAGCCTGTGGCGCCAGGGCTTGCCTCTCCTTGGTGTGTGGCGCAATGGAGAGAGGCAGCTGTTGGTGAGAGCTGCTCCATGCCTGGCTACAGGAAGGGAAGGAGGAGGAGGCACCTACCACAGGCTGGAGGCTAGAGCCTGTGGGATTGTGGCTGGCCTCACTGGGTCGCCTCGCTGTGGTTGGTGGCAGCGATGGACACTGCATCTGGCCAGAGCGTAGAAAGGCGATGGGGTAGGTGCGCTGTCCGGGGCTGCCTGCAGCGGGGACTGGTTGGGGTGTTATTCGAACGTCACTATTCTGGCGTACTAGAGTGTTATTCCGGGCGTCACTAGTTTCAGGTGTGCTGTCGGGACTGCACTGCTCTCAGCAGCAGGGATAGGTGGGGGGGGCGGGGGGGGCGGTGTGGGGGGGAGCGGATTGGAGTCACTATCTTGGCTGTATTGCTGGCAGCAGTAGGGCTGGCTGGGGGCGCTATTGGGTGCTGCACTGCCCCCGACATGGGCCGGGTTGGGGCTGCTATTGTGGTTACACTGCCCGCGGCCTGGGGGTGGGAGGACTGGTCGGGGTCCTGACTGATCGGGCTTCATTGCCCACAGCAGAGTGGGGATGCTCTCCGGGGCTGCTGTGCCCATGGCGGGGGGGCTTGTTGGGGGCACCATGTGGGGTTGCAATGCCCGTGGCAGGGGGATAGGTTAGAGACGGTATCTGGTGCTACACTGCTGGTGGCGGGGCAGGGGAGTGAGGGGTGCAGGTAGGTGCTTGGAGGGTGTGGTTTCAGGCGCTGTGGGGGCCACACTGCCCATGATAGAGGGTGGGTTGGGTGTGCTATTGGGAGATACACTCCCCGCAGCAAGGGGCGGTTTGGGGGCGATACCTGACGGGTGGCAGGCGGGGTGGTGGGGTGGGTTGTGTGCACCGTTCGGGGGCTGCTTTGCGGTCAGTGGGGGCGAGTTAGGGGCTCTATCAGCTGCTGCACTGTTTGTGGTGGGGGCCGGGTTTGGCCCCCTATATTTCTGGCAGCGGCATACCGCTTAGGGGTGCTGATGGGGGCTACACTGTCCACGGCGGGATGCGGGTGGGGTGCGCTATCCAGGGCATCATTCCCCGTGGCTGCGGGATAGTTGGGGGAGCTGTCTGCTATGTGGGGCTGCACTACCCGTCCTGGGGAGGGGGTTGCAGACCTTAAGGATCCTTGGCTGCACTATTCACGGCGGGGAGGAAGTTGCTGTGCTCTGCCTGGGGCGTCACTGCCTGCAGTGGGTTGGGGGGTCCTCTCAGTGGCTGCATGGCCCACGGGCAGGGGGTAGGATGGGGAAGTGTTCTGGTGCTGCGCTGTCCGAGGTGGGGGCGGGTTGGGGGCGCTGGGGCGGTGTTAGGGGCACTGTCCCCGGGCCAACAGCAGGCAGCGGGTTAGGGGCGCTATCAGGGGCTGCCCTGCCAGTGGTGGCAGAGGTTGCAGCAACAGCAGTGGTCTCCAAGGAAGGAGCTTTCCTCCGTTCCTTGGACTCCAGACTCTAGAGGGCGATCGCCTCCTGCTCCTGCTGGAGTGCAGCAAGCGCACAGCGTTTCCGCAGGAATCCTGAGCAGGGCATAGGCCCCAACACCCGCTGTGGTTCCTGGGGCCACGACCTTTCTCTCTGTGTTGCGGAGACCACCTGGGACCCGTAGGCACGACAGACACGGAGTAGCGGACACCACGGGAGGACAGGGCTCTGTGGGTGGAGGCATGAGGATCGGGAACCGGCGCTTGGGTGGGAGGGCTGGCTGGGTCTGAGTTCCTGCTGGTTCTGCTCCCCAAGGAGTGCAGCCCTGGTGCGCCCAGCGGTTCCTGTGGATTGGAGCCAGGCAATGTGGTGTTACCAGTCTTCGCTCCAGGCCCCAGTTCCTGGTCCGCTTGGGCCAAAAGGAGAGGCTGGACTTCAGAGGGTGGATGTGAGTGCCTTCACTGAGACCAGCCCCTGCCATCCAGTGGCCAGGATGAGGAGGTGAGGCTCTCTAACACTATGACTTTGCATGCTCCTCTAGGCTTTTTTGGCTTTGCCTGCCCAGCTGTTCCATGCCAGGAGGAGGAGGAGTTACATGCTGGCAACTTGCAGATGTCCTGGGGCTGCCGCTTCCCTCGCTGCGGTTGGTGGCAGCTATAGAGACTGCAGCGGCCCAGAGCGGTAAGAGGACGGCCAGCTGCAGCCATGGCAGGGGCAGGGCTGCGCGTGGCCAGGTAGTAGGAGCTTTGCAGGGTGGGCCAGTGCATTGAGGGCAACAGCAGCAATGGTTGTATTGACATCCATGCTAGTGGTGGCAGCAGCAGCAAGTCCAGGGGCTGGGAAGAGAGAGTAGGAGCGCTGAGGGGCCTGCCTGGCCAGGATTAGGCTGGGTAGGAAGCTTCGGGTGCTGCACCACAGTCGTCTCCGTGGAAGTGGTGGAGGAACAGCCAGGGCAAGGAGGAGTTCTACCCCTTCTCTTGCAGTCTCTGGAGGGTGACTTCCTCCTGCTGGCTCATGAATCAGGTGGGAGTGTCAGCATATTGTCTCTTTCTTCCAATGTAATATAGTCATGCACTACATAACAACATTTTGCCAGCGATGGGCCTGCATGTATCAGGGTAGTCCTATAAAATGATAATGAAACTGAAAAATTCTCATTGCCTAGTGACAGCATAGCCATCTTAACCTTGTAATGCAACGCAGTACTCACGTGTTTGTGGTGATGATGGCATAAACAAACTTACTGAGCTCCTCTTTCTGTAAAAGTATAACACATACAGGCCAGGCATGGTGACTCACACCTGTAATCCAAGCACTTTGGGAGGCCGAGGCGGGCAGATCACCAGGTCAGGTGATCGAGACCATCCTGGCTAACACGGTGAAACCCCGTCTCTACTAAAAATAGAAAAAATTAGCCAGAAGTGGTGGCAGGCCCCTGTAGTCCCTGCTACTTGTGAGGCTGAGGCAGGAGAATGGCGTGAACCCGGAAGGTGGAGTTTGTAGTGAGCTGAGATCATGCCACTGCACTCCAGACTTGGTGACAGAGTGAAACTCGGTCTCAAAAAATAAAAATAAAAAAGTATAGCACATATAATTACACATAGTACATAAAAGTTGATAATGGGCCGGGCGCGGTGGCTCAAGCCTGTAATCCCAGCACTTTGGGAGGCCGAGACGGGTGGATCACGAGGTCAGGAGATCGAGACCATCCTGGCTAACACGGTGAAACCCCATCTCTACTAAAAAAATACAAAAAAAAAAAAACTAGCCGGGCGAGGTGGTGGGCGCCTGTAGTCCCAGCTACTCGGGAGGCTGAGGCAGGAGAATGGCATAAACCCGGGAGGTGGAGCTTGCAGTGAGCTGAGATCCGGCCACTGCACTCCAGCCTGGGTGACACAGCGAGACTCCGTCTCAAAAAAAAAAAAAAAAAAAACTGATAATGATAATGAACAACTATGTTACTGGTTTATATATTTAATATACTATGGTTTTTGGCACTTTTTAAGAATGCATTCCTTCTACTTATATTTTTAAAAAAGTTAACTGTAAAGATCCTGACCCAGTGTAGGCCTAGGCTAGTGTGTGTGTGTTTGTGTCTTAGCGTTTACCACAACGAAGTTTAAAAAATTTGTATGCTTATTTTTTGTTCTGAATACTTACCAAGATACAACTTACAAAGAGAGGAAGCGGGGCACCTCAGTGTGTCTTTTTAAAGCTAACATTATCATTGAGGAAAAAAATAAAACACAGAAAAAGCTATTCTTCAGAAAAAGTTTGAGTGTTTTATGAATTGATTTGCAATTTCATGGTATCTTTATTGATAATGCACCTTCAACAGTGCAATCATGTGCACATATTTTACCGAGGAGGCACTTAACACAGGCTGGATCAGCTATAGATATATTCAACTGATGACCTGTGCCTGTTAGAATACACACCTGGTTCCCTTAATTACCTTTCTTAAACTCTAATGATGGTAAGTAAAAAGCTATGAAGCAAATTAAGACAATTATCTAAATCCTAGCAAAAATTCCCTTTTTACCTGGAATACTCAGTGAATAAAATATCATTAATTTCTGGAACTTGGGAAGTTTTGCCTCAGTTCAGTTAATTAGGAAAATGAGTCTCTAAACAAATTAATAATGTAAACCAGCAGATTGTGGTCTCCACAAAAGTCAAGGGCAAGTAACTGCTGTCAGCTATTTGTAAATCCAGTCAAGGAAGAATCGTTTTGTCATAATAAAGCACATTTTATTATAAAATTTGTTATATGATGTTAATTATATAAAACATATTAACATCACATTAAATTAATGTTATTAAGGGAAATTAGATTTTGAAATATTTTCATTGCTCTATCTTAACTACTATGTTTACTTGAATGTTCTAGTAGCATGTAGAATCTAGTAAAATACCAACTATATAGGGAAATACATTGTAGATATTACTTACCTTTGAGTTTTCAGTGTCAAAAAGTTCATTGTCATAGGTAACTTAGTAAGCATAAATTAATAATTCTGAATTTAATTAATTAATTGTATCATGTACATTAACCAGTTCATGTAATCCAAGTTAAATTTTACATGCCTATGGCAGGAAGTTCTAAATCCCTAATGTACATCTCTAAAAGACCTGATTTCTTTCCCCAGACTTATCTCATCTTTTTATCTATCCATCTCTTTCTTGCACTAACAAAATATTCTATCTTAATAGCTGTAAATCAGTTGTATTACTAGTCCCATTCCATCTATGGGAAAACTCCAGTTGAGGGATGTTAAGTGACTTCGTTAATGCCACACAGCTAATCAGTAGGAAATAACCAGGAGTGGAGGCTAGAAACAACTCCAAATCTATAGTCAACATTGCACTATGTTTGCCATATACTCTCAGGCATACAAGTCATAAAAGTATTTCTCAATTATCTGGGAAATTTCCACAGTCCGCTCTTTCTCAGGGTGTTCCACATACCCAGAGCCTATTACTTCTGTCAGCCTTTCGAATTTTACAAATTTTGTTAAAATAAGATACCATTCCTGATGCTTTTTCCAATTCTTCTAAATACAGAGTGATTTTTATTTTTGTGCACTTCTTAACCATTCGACCTATTCCCTTATTATGCCATTTATCTTTACCAGCATTGTTTTTACATTTTATAGGTATTCTCTTCTCCACTAAATTAGGGGCTCTTTGAAGATAATGATTACCTTGCTGTACTTTAAATACAGCAAAATTTGTTTTTGGTGTATTGATTGCTGAAGAAGTAAAAACGGAAAGTATAAGCTACCAATTGTATTCAGTTCAAATAGTGGCATACCTCAGATATTGTGGATTCAGTTCCAGGCCACTGCCACAAAGCAAGTCAGACGAAGTGTTTTGCATCTAAAAGAAATTTTGCATATAAAAGTTATGTTTCTACTACACTGTAGTCTAGTAAGGGTGCAATAGTATTATGTCTACCCTATCATTTCTGCCTATTCAATAGATTGGCTATGGGTTTGTCATAAATAGCTCTTATTATTTTGAAATATGTTTCACCAATACCTAGTTTATTGAGAGTTTTTAACATAAAGGATGTTGAATTTTATCAAAAGCCTTTTCTGCATCTATTGAGATAATCATGTGGTTTTTGTCCTTGGTTTTGGTTATGTGATGTATTGTGTTCATTGATTTGCAAATGTTGAACCAGCCTTGCGTCCTAGGGATGAAGCTGACTTGGTGGTGGATAAGCTGTTTGATGTACTGCTGGAATCGGTTTGCCAGTATTTTATTGAGGATTTTTGCATTGATGTTCCTCAGGGATGTTGGTCTGGAGTTTTCTTTTTTTGTTGTGTCTCTTCCCAGTTTTTGGTATCAGGATGATGCTCGCTTCATAAAATGACTTAGGGAAAAATTTCCCCTTTTCATTTGTTTGGAATAGTTTTAGAAGGAATGTTAGCAGCTCCTCTTTGTACATCTGGTAGAATTCAGGTGTGAATCCACCTGGTCTTGGGCCTTTTTTGATCAGTAGGCTATTAATTACTGTCTCAGTTTCAGAACTTGTTATTGGTCTATTCTGGACTTCAACTTCTTCCTGAGTTAGTCTTAGGAAAGTGTACCTGTCCAGGAATTTGTTCATTTCTTCTAGATTTTCTAGTTTATGTGCATAGAGGTGTTTATAGTATTCTCTGATGGTAGTTTGTATTTCTGTGGAGTTTATCATTTTTGATTGTGTCTATATGATTCTTCTCTCATTTTTTCTTTATTAGTCTAGCTAGCAGTCTGTTGATTTTGTTACTTTTTTCAAAACAGCAGCTCCTGGATTCATTGATTTTTTGGAGAGTTTTTATTTCTGCATCTCCTTCAGTTCTGCTCTGATCTTAGTTATATGTTTTCTTTTGCTAGCTTTTGTATTTGTTTGCTCTTGCCTTTCCAGCTCTTTTAATTCTGATGTTAGGGTGTCAGTTTTAGATCTTTCCCACTTTCTGATGTGGGCATTTAGTGCTATAAATTTCCCTCTTAACACTGCTTTAGTTGTGTCCCAGAGATTCTGGTACACTGTATCTTTGTTCTCATTGGTTTCAAGGAATTTCTTGACTTCTGCCTTAATTTTGTTGTTTATCCAGGAGTCATTCAAGAGCAGGTTGTTCAATTTCCATTTGATGGTGTGGCTTTGAGTGAATTTCTTAATCTTGAGTTCCAATTTGGTTGTGCTGCCGTCTAAGAGACTGTTACGATTTTAGTTCTTCTGCATTTGCTGAGGAGTGTTTTACTTCTGATTACGTGATCAATTTTAACGTGCCAGGTGGTACTGAAAAGAATGTATACTCTGTTGTTTTGGGGTGGAGAGCTCTATAGGTATCTATCAGGTCTGCTTGATCCAGAGCTGAGTTCAGGTCCTGAATATCATTGTTAGAATTCTGTCTCAATGATCTGTCTAATATTGTCAGTGAGGTATTAAAGTCTTCCACTATTAATTGTGTGGGAGTCTAAGTCTCCTTGTGATTCTTTGCTTTATGAATCTGGGTGCTTCTGTATTGGGTGCATATATATTTTAGGATAGTTAGCTCTTCTTGATTAATTGAACTCTTTACCATTGTGTAATTGCCCTCCTTTGTCTTTTCTGATCTTTTTGGTTTAAAGTCTGTTTTGAAGTCATTTTGAAATGAAATGAAATGAAATGAAACGAAATGATGAAATGAAATGATGAGGTGAAATGAAATGACATGAAATGATGAAAGTAAATGAAATGATGAAATGAAATGATGCAATGATGAAGTGAAATGAAATGATGAAATGAAATGATGTAATGAAATGAAATGATGAAATGTAATGAAATGATATGAAATGAAATGATGAAATGATGAAATGAAATGCTGAAAGGAAATGAAATGAAGTGATGAAATGATGAAATGAAATGAAATGATGAAATGAAATGAAATGATGAAATGAAATGAGATGATGAAATGAAATGAGATGATGAAATGAGACGATGAAATGATATGAAATGAGATGATGACATGAAATGAAATGATGACATGAAATGAAATGATGAAATGATGAGATGAAATGAAATGATGAGATGAAATTAGATGAAATGATGAGACGAAATGATGAGATGAGATGAAATGAAATGATGAGATGAAATGAAATGATGAGATGAATGATGAAATGATGAAATGAAATGAAATGAGGAAATGAAATGAAATGAGGAAATGATGTGAAATGATGAAATGAGATGATGCAATGAGATGATGAAATGATGAAATGAAAAATGATGAAATGATGAAATGAAGACATGAAATGAGATGAAATGAAATGAGATGAATTGATGAATGATGAAATGAAATGATGAAATTAAATAAAATGATGAAATGAAATGATGAGATGAGATGAAATGAAATGATGAGATGAGATGAATGAGATGATGAAATGAGATGAAATGAAATGAGATGAAATAAAATGAGATGAATTGATGAATGATGTAATGAAATGATGAAATGAAATGAGATGAAATGATGAGATGAATTGATGAATGATGAAATGAAATGATGAGATGAAATGAGATGAAATGATGAGATGAATTGATGAATGATGAGATGAAATGAGATGAAATAAAATGAGATGAAATGAAATGATGAAATGAAATGATAAGATGAAATGAAATGATGAAATGAAATGAAGTAATGAAATGATGAAATGATGAAATGCGATGAAATGATGAAATAATGAAATGAAAGGAAAGGAAATGAAGTGATGAAATGATGAAATGAAATAAATGATGAAATGAAATGAAATAAAATGACATGATGAAATCAAATGATGAAATGAGATGATGAAATGATGAAATGAGATGAAACGATGAAATGATGAAATGAAATGACATGAAATGATGAAATGAGATGAAATGATGAGATGAAATAAGATGAAATGATGAGATGAGTTGAAATGATGAAATGACATGAGATGAAATGATGAGATGAGGTGAAATGATGAAATGAAGAAATGAAATGAAATGAAATGACATTAAATGAAATGATGAAATGAGATGATGAGATGAAATGATGAAATGATTAAATGATGAAATAATGAAATGAAATGGTGAAATGAAATGAAATGATGAAATGAAATGATATGAAATGAAATGATGAAATGATGAAATGCAATGAAATGAAATGAAATGATAAAATGAGATGATGAAATGAGATGAAATGATGAAATGGGATGAAATGAAATGATTAAATGATGAAATGAAATGAAATGATGAAATGAAAGAAAGATGAAATGAAATGATGAGATGAAATGAAATGAGATGAGATGAAATGAGATGAAATGATGAGATGAGATAAAATGATGAATGAAATGATTAAATGAAATGATGAAATGAAAGGAAATGATGAAATAAATGAGATGATGAAATGCAATGAAATGATGAGATGAAATGAAATGATGAAATGAGATGATGAAATGAGATGACGAAATGAGATGACGAAATGAAATGAAATGATGAAATGAGATGAAATGAAATGATGAAATGCTGAAATGAAATGACATGAAATGAAATGATGAAATGAGATGAAATGATGAGATGAAATGATGAGATGAATGATGAATGATGAGATGAAATGATGAAATTAAATAAAATGATGAAATGAAATGATATGAAATGAAATGATGAGATGAAATGAGATGAAATGAGATGAGATGAAATGATGAGATGAGATGAAATGAAATGATGAGATGACATGAAATGATGAATGAAATGATGAAATTAAATGAAATGAAACGAAAGGAAATGAAATGATGAAATTAAATGAAATGATGAAATGAGATGACGAAATGATGAAATGAGATGAAATGATGAAATGAAATGATGAAATGAAATAATGTGAAATGATGAAATGAAATGAAATGATGAAATGAAATAAAATGACATGAAATGAAATGAGATGATGAAATGAAATGATGAAATAAGATGATGAAATGAAATGATGACATGAAATGAGATGAAATGAGATGAGATGAAATGAGATGAAATGAGATGAAATGAAGTGATGAGATGAATGATGAAATGAGATGAAATAAAATGAAATAAATGATGAAATGAAATTAGATGAAATGAGATGAAATGATGAGATGAAATGATGAGATGAGATGAAATGAGATGAGATGAAATGATGAGATAAATGAAATGATGTGATGAAATGACATGATGAAATGAAATGAAGTGAAATGATGAAATGAAATGATGAAATGATTAAATAAAATGAAATGAGATGAAATGAGATGAATGATGAGATGAAATAAGATGAAATGAAATGATGAAATAATGAAATGAAATGATGAACTGATGAAATGATGAAATGCAATGAGATGACGAAATGAGATGAAATGAAATGATGAAATGGGATGAAATGAAACGATTAAATGATGAAATGATGAAATGAAGAAATGATATGAAGTGATGAAATGATGAAATGAAATGAAATGATGAAATGAAATGAAATGATGAAATGAAATGAGATAATGAAATGAGACGATGAAATATGAAATGAGATGATGAAATGAAATGTTGACATGAAATGAAATGATGAAATGATGAGATGAAATGAAATGAGATGATGAGATGAGATGAAATGAAATGATGAGATGAAATGAAATGATGAGATGAAATGATGAAATGAAAAGAAATGAAATTAAATGAAATGATGAAATGAGGCCGGGCGCGGTGGCTCAAGCCTGTAATCCCAGCACTTTGGGAGGCCGAGACGGGCGGATCACAAGGTCAGAAGATCAAGACCATCCTGGCGAACACAGTGAAATCCCGTCTCTACTAAAAATACAAAAAACTAGCCGGGCGAGGTGGCGGGTGCCTGTAGTCCCAGTTACTCGGGAGGCTGAGCCAGGAGAAGGGCGGGAAACCGGGAGGCGGAGCTTGCAGTGAGCTGAGATCTGTCCACTGCACTCCAGCCTGGGCGACAGAGCAAGACTCCGCCTCAAAAAAAAAAAAAATGATGAAATGAAATGAGGAAATGATGTGAAATGATGAAATGAGATGATGAAATGATGAGATGATGCAATGAGATGATGAAATGATGAAATGAAAAGAAATGATGAAATGAAATGATGACATGAAATGAAATGATGAGATGAAATGAGATGAAATGATGAGATGAAATGATGAAATAAAATGATGAAATGAAATGACGAAATGAAATGACGAGATGAAATGATGAGATGAGATGAAATGAGATGAAATGATGAGATATGAAATGAGATGAGATGAAATGATGAATGAAATGATGAAATGAAATGCAATGATGAAATGAAATGAGATGAAAAGAGATGATGAGATGAAATGAAATGATGAGATGATGATGTAATGAAATGAAATGAAATGAGATGAAATAAAAGATGAAATGAAATGATGAGATGAAATGACGAGATGAATTTGAATGATGAAATGATGAGATGAAATGATGAGATGAATTGATGATGAGATGAAATGATGAGATGAAATGAAATGATGAAATGATGAAATGAGATGAAATGAGATGAAATGGAATGAAATGGAATGAAGTGAAATGATGAAATGAAGTAATGAAATGATGAAATGAAATGATGAAATGCAATGATGAAATGATGAAATGAAATAATGAAATGATGAAAGGAAATAATGACATGAAATGAAATGATGAAGTGATGAAATGATATGAAATGAAATGAAATGAAATAAATGATGAAATGAAATGAAATAAAATGACATGATGAAATAAAATGATGAAATGAGATGATGAAATGATGACATGAAATGATGAAATGATGAGATGAAATGAGATGAAATGATGAGATGAGATGAAATGAGATGAGATGAAATGATGAGATGAAATGAAATGTTATGAAATGATGAAATGAAGGAAATGAAATGAAATGATGACATTAAATGAAATGATGAAATGAAATGAGATGATGAAATGATGAAATGAGATGATGAAATGATGAAATGAAATGATGAAATGATGAAATAATGAAATAGTGAAATGAAATGATGTGAAATGAAATGATGAAATGCAATGAAATGAAATGAAATGATGAAATGAAATGATAAAATGAGATGATGAATGATGAGATGATGCAATGAGATGATGAAATGATGAAATGAAAAGAAATGATGAAATGAAATGATGACATGAAATGAAATGATGAGATGAAATGAGATGAAATGATGAGATGAAATGAAATGATGAAATAAAATGATGAAATGAAATGACGAAATGAAATGAAATGATGAGATGAAATGATGAGATGAGATGAAATGAGATGAAATGATGAGATATGAAATGAGATGAGATGAAATGATGAATGAAATGATGAAATGAAATGCAATGATGAAATGAGATGAAAAGAGATGATGAGATGAAATGAAATGATGAGATGATGATGTAATGAAATGAAATGAAATGAGATGAAATAAAAGATGAAATGAAATGATGAGATGAAATGACGAGATGAATTTGAATGATGAAATGATGAGATGAAATGATGAGATGAATTGATGATGAGATGAAATGATGAGATGAAATGAAATGATGAAATGAAATGAAATGATGAAATGAGATGAAATGAGATGAAATGGAATGAAATGAAATGAAGTGAAATGATGAAATGAAGTAATGAAATGATGAAATGAAATGATGAAATGCAATGATGAAATGATGAAATGAAATAATGAAATGAGGAAAGGAAATAATGACATGAAATGAAATGAAATGAAGTGATGAAATGATATGAAATGAAATGAAATGAAATAAATGATGAAATGAAATGAAATGAAATAAAATGACATGATGAAATAAAATGATGAAATGAGATGATGAAATGATGACATGAAATGATGAAATGATGAGATGAAATGAGATGAAATGATGAGATGAAATGAGATGATGAGATGAAATGATGAGATGAAATGAAATGTTATGAAATGATGAAATGAAGGAAATGAAATGAAATGATGACATTAAATGAAATGATGAAATGAAATGAGATGATGAAATGATGAAATGAGATGATGAAATGATGAAATGAAATGATGAAATGATGAAATAATGAAATAGTGAAATGAAATGATGTGAAATGAAATGATGAAATGCAATGAAATGAAATGAAATGATGAAATGAAATGATAAAATGAGATGATGAAATGAGATGAAATGAAATGATGAAATGGGATGAAATGAAATGATTAAATGATGAAATGAAATGATGAAATGAAATGATATGAATTGAAATGATGAGATGAAATGATGAGATGAGATGAAATGAAATGATGAGATGAGATAAAATGATGAAATGAATTAAATGATTAAATGAAATGTTGAAATGAAATGAAAGGAAACGATGAAATAAATGAGATGATGAAATGCAATGAAATGATGAAATGAGATGATGAAATGAAATGAAACGATGAAATGAAATGATGAAATGAGATGATGAAATGAGATGATGAAATGAAATGATGAGATGATGAAATGATGAAATGAAATGATGAAATGAGATGATGAAATGAGATGATGAAATGAAATGATGAGATGAAATGAGATGAATTGATGAATGATGAGATGAAATGAAATGATGAAATGAAATGAAAGGAGGAAATAAATGAAATGGTGAAATGAAATGATGAAATGATGAAATGGTGAAATGAAATGATGAAATGAAATGATGTGAAATGAAATGATGAATTGATGAAATGAAATGAAATGATAAAATGAGATGATGAAATGAGATGAAATGAAATGATGAAATTGGATGAAATGAAATGATTAAATGATGAAATGAAATGAAATGATGAAATCAAATGAAATGATGAAATGAAATGTTGAAATGAGATGTAATGACATGAAATGAAATGATGAAATGATTACATGATGAAATGAAATGGTGAAATGAAATGCTGAAATGATGAAATGAAATGATGAAATTAGATGGTGAAATGAAATGAAATGATGAAATGAGATGATGAAATGAAATGATGAAATGAGATGACGAAATTATGAAATGAAATGATGAAATGATGAAATGAAATGAAACGATGAAATGAAATGAAATGATGAAATAAGATGAGATGAAATGATGAAATGAAATGGAATGATGAAACAAAATGAAATGATGAAATGAAATAATGAAATGCTGAAATGCTGAAATGAAATGATGAAATGAAATGAGATGAAATGAAATGATGAGATGAATTGTTGAATGATGAGATGAAATGAAATGATGAAATTAAATAAAATGATGAAATGAAATGATGAGAGGAAATGAGATGAGATGAAATGATGAGATGAAATGATGAGATGAGATGACATGAAATGATGAGATAAAATGATGAAATGATGAAATGAAAAGAAATGATGAAATTAAATGAAATGATGAAATGAAATGAGGAAATGATGTGAAATGATGAAATGAGATGATGAAACGATGAGATGATGCAATGAGATGATGCAATGATGAAAAGAAATGATGAAATGAAATGACACGAAATGAAATGATGAAATGATGAGATGAGATGAAATGATGAGATGAAATGAGATGAATTGATGATGAGATGAAATGAAATGATGAAATAAAATAATGAAATGAAATGACGAAATGAAATGAGATGAAATGAAATGACGAGATGAAATGATGAGATGAAATGAAATGATGAGATGAGATGAAATGAATGAAATGATGAAATGAAATGAAATGAAACGATGAAATGAAATGAAATGATGAAATGAGATGATGAAATGAAATGATGAAATGAGATGATGAAATGAGATGAAATGAGATGAAATGATGAGATGAAATGAGATAAATTGATGAATAATGTAATGAAATGATGAAATGAAATAAAATGAAATGAAATGATGAGATTAAATGAAATGATGAGATGAAATGAGATGATGAGATGAATTGATGAATGATGAAATGAAATGGTGAAATGAAATAAAATGATGAAATGAAATGAAATGAGATGAAATGATGAGATGAGATGAATGACATGAAATGAAATGAGATGAATTGATGAATGATGAAATGAAATGATGAGATGAAATATAATGAAATGAAATGAAATGATGAAATGATGGGATGAAATGATGAGATGAAATGAAATGATATGAAATGAGATGAGATGAAATGAAATGATGAGATGAAATGAAATGATGAAATGAAGTGATGAAATGACATGATGAAATGAAAGGGAATGATGAAGTGAAATGATGAAATAATGGGATGAAATGATGAGATGAAATGAAATGATATGAAATGAAATGATATGAAATGAGATGAGATGAAATGAAATGATGAGATGAAATGAAATGATGAAATGACATGATGAAATGAAAGGGAATGATGAAGTGAAATGATGAAATGATGAAATGAAATGATGAAATGAAATGATGAGATGAAATGACATGAGATGAGAGGAAATGATGAAATGAGATGAAATGATGAAATGAAATGAAATGATGAAATGGTGAAATGAAATGAAATGATGAAATGAAATGATGAGACGAATGACATGAGATGAGAGGAAATGATGAAATGAGATGAAATGATGAAATGAAATGAAATGATGAATGGTGAAATGAAATGAAATGATGAAATGATATGAAATGAAATGATGAATTGATGAAAGGATGAAATGAAATGAAATGAAATATAAAATGAGATGATGAAATGAGATGAAATGAAATGAAATGATGAAACGGGATGAAATGAAATGATTAAATGATGAAATGAAATGATGAAATGAAATGTTGAAATGATGAAATGAAATGATGAAATGAAATGAGATGTAATGAAATGAAATGATGAAATGAAATGATTACATGATGAAATGAAATGAAATGAGATGATGAAATGAAATGATGAAATGAGATGATGAAATGATGAAATGAGATGATGAAATTATGAAATGAAATGACATTATGAAATGAAATTATGAAATGATGAAGTGAAATGATGAAATGAAATGAAATGAAATATGAAATAAGATGATGAGATGAAATGATGAGATGATGAAATGAAATGATGAAATGAGATGATGAAATGATGAAACGAAATGAAATGATGAAATGAAATGTTGAAATGAGATGTAATGACATGAAATGATGAAATGAAATGATTACATGATGAAATGAAATGAAATGCTGAAATGAAATGCTGAAATGATGAAATGAAATGATGAAATTAGATGGTGAAATGAAATGAAATGATGAAATGAGATGATGAAATGAAATGAAATGATGAAATGAGATGACGAAATTATGAAATGAAATGATGAAATGATGAAATGAAATGAAACGATGAAATGAAATGAAATTATGAAATAAGATGAGATGAAATGATGAAATGAAATGGAATGATGAAATGAAATGATGAAATGAAATAATGAAATGCTGAAATGCTGAAATGAAATGATGAAAAAA